>NC_060120.1:1021254439-1021554439 GCF_021461395.2 Schistocerca americana | reverse complement strand
GCACTCAGCAAATCTCAAAGTTTTTATGTCTTCTCTCTAATCTGTAAACCGCTTTCCAAATTTTTCCATGGTTTTTGTATTGGTTACTCAACGTACAAGTTAAATAACATCAGGCACTGCTTCCCTTTCATGACTATCGACTCTTACGACTGCTGTCTGGTTTCTTAGCAAGTTGTAAGTAGCCTTTCGCTCCCTGTCGAAAAGTTTTCTTCCACTCAACATTGACCATAGTTTTTTTGTATATCGACAAATGCTATAAATATAGGTTTACCTTTCTTTCACCCATCTTCCTAGATAAGTCGTATGGTCAATATTGCCTCGCATGTTCCTACATTTATCCGAAACCCAAACCGATCTTACCGATGTCGACTTCTAACAGTTTGTCTTTATTTTGCAACCATGACTTATTAAACTGATAGTTAACGTTTGCACCTGACAGCGCCTGCCTTCTTACATACCTTAAACACTAGATGGAATAGTTTTGTCATTGCCAGCTCTTCCGAGGATCTTAATAATTCTGTGGGAAGTCGTCTACTCTAGGGGTCTCCACGACTTAGATCTGTCAGCACTCTACTTGCACTATTATTACTCCCATCTCTTCTACATATATTTTCTCTTTTCTTTCTATGATATTGCTGTACAACCTTTCTATTTACTCTTAGTACCTTCCAGCTTTCCTTTTCTTCCTCAGAACTACCTTACCATTTAAGCTCCCGATATTTCTACAGCTGCTTCTCTTTTCTCTGTAGGTCTCTTTATTTTCCTATATATAGACAGCGTCTATCTTGCCCCTCGTTATGCATGCTGCTAATGTCTTTATATCTGTCATCCAGCCATTCAAGCTTAGACATTTGCACTTTCTGTCAATCTCATTTTTTAGACGTCTACAGTCCCTTCCACCAGCTTCATTCACTACATTTTTTATATTTTCTCTTTCTTCCATTTACCAGGATCAGGTCTTCACTCTGCAGAAGAATGCGTATCATTGTGAAATTTCCTGGCTGATTAGAACTGTGCGCCAGACTGAGACGTGAACTTTGGACCTTAGACTTTCGTAGGCAAGTGCTCTACCAACTTCTTTTTCCTACTATCATTTTGTTCGTTATTGTTCGTTGTATTTGTTCGGGTCGGACGTCCCAAGACACCAGTTCAGTTCATCGTTGACCCATTCACTCAGCTGTTTTTGTTACGCTGAGCTATCGTGCCGGCTCCAACTGAGCAACTCAAGCACGACTCAACACCCGCCCTCACACCTTTAGCTGCAGTGTTGATGTGAGCATGGGTCGTGAGTCGTGCTTGGGTAGCTCAGTAGATAAAGAAAAAAAGAAGTTGGTACAGCATTTCCCCGCGAAAGGCAAAGGTCTCGAGTTCGAGTCTTCGTCAGGCAGACACTTCCAATCTGTTAGAAAGTTTGAATTGCCATTATGTTGTTCACATTGTTCTTTCATTTATTTCACAGGCACACTATACACCAGCATGCAGTGTTCTGACCTAAAGCCTGTTGCACTCGAGCGACTTTCTGGCCAAAACTGAGTATTTGAAGTGCGTGCACCTTTCGTGCCTGTGTGTAAATCAGCAACCAACCACAGGGCGAGTGTGTCTATGACGTCAATGCACTATAGATGATGCCGAGTGCGGAGTTACAAATTTCCGAACATGCTGCGCACGCGCAGAGACTAAGGGACTATGGCGGTTTAAGCAAACATCGTAAGTTGTAACCTATTCTGGTCGAGCTCACTCCTATTACACAAATAGATTTTGTGCTTTCGTGTCTTCTTAATATTGATTATCTAGTTGACTTCGTTTTCGTGGCACATTGAAAGTTAAGACAAGGTCCTGTTATTTTTTCCTACTAGTGTCCTCCTACAAGAGAGACAAAATATCGGAAAGCAAATACATTTATGCTTTACAGAAAAACTCCTACACTGTGCATAAATATAAACGTAAATAGATAAATGTGTAACAATGAAAAAGTCAGAATTATTGGGCGAGAAAAATAATTTTCGTTATTCAAATGGCTCTGAGCACTATGGGGTTTAACATCTGAGGTCATCAATCCCCTAGAACTTAGAACTACTTAAACCTAACTAACCTGAGGACACACACATCCATGCCCGAGGCAAGATTCGAACCTGCGACCGTAGCGGTCGCCCGGTTCAAGACTGAAGCGCCTAGAACCGCTCGGCCACATCGGCCGGTAATTTTCGTTATTATTTGGCACTTCGCCAGAAAACAAGATAGAAAGGATAAAACAAAAAGATGCTGTTTACTGCGTTCTACATATTGTCTGATGCGTTTGCAAGTATATATTTTATGGAGCAAATAAATGTATATGTTCTGAAATGTTTGGATGAAATTTTTCCTATTCTTCCAGTTCTCAGGAGTGTGAACAATTTGCCACACGGTCTTTGACAAGAGTTTTCACTAGTAATTCTTTATTACTATATTTCGATTTTTCTGTAAAAAGTCCCCCATACCCTCACTTTCACCATTCAGATGCCAAACAGCCCAGCAGATAGCTCTCACAACACCGGCAGTTTTGGCGCTGACGTGTAAACGAAAATGACCACTCAAAACAGACTGGTCTGCTTTCCACCGCCTTACTGGGAACCGCCCCACCCCCCAGTACCCTCTCCTCCTTAATGACCGTCCCTTTCCTGACAACCTCAGTAAGGCCAACCACTTTGCCTCCCACCTCTCTGATGTTTTTTCCATCCCAGATGATCCCCACTTTGATTATTCCCTCTTCCCTGATGTCATGGACCGTACGAATACCTCTGTTCCTCCCCTTGCTCCTAGCTTCCAGTACTTGGGCCACACCCCACCTTCTGCACTTAACACTCCCATCACTACACAGGACATCAGCCTCACACTCCGCACTAAACGCATCACTGCTTCCGGCCATGACTGCGTTACCTACCGCCACCTCAAACACTGCCCTCCCTCCTTCCTTTCCCTCCTTGCCACCCTCTACAATGTCATCCTTGCCACTGGCTTCTATCCCGACCTGTGGAAAACCTCCCATATCCTGATGTTCTCCAAACCCAATAAGCCTCCATCTGATGCCTCTTCCTATCGTCCTATCTGTCTCACATCGGTGTTCAGCAAGCTCTTGGAATCCATCCTTTCCCGGCGCATCCATCTCCACTTCCACCAAAACCACCTCCTCCCGAACACCCAATGTGGCTTTCGACCTTCCTTCTCTGCTGATGACCAACTCCTCCGCCTCACTCATCTCCTCTCCCTCCAGCTTAACTCCCGTCGCTCCGCCATTTTTGTCTCACTTGACCTCGAAAAGGCCTACGACCGTGTCTGGCATCCCGGTCTCCTGCTTAAACTCCAAACCTACGCCCTTCCTATCAACTACATCCGTCTGGTGGCCTCCTTCCTCTCCCACCGCCCCTCCTATGTTACCATCCATAATGCCAATTCCCACACCTTCTACCCCTCTGCAGGTGTGCCCCAGGGCTCTGTCCTCTCCTTTCTCCTCTACCTCCTGTACACGGCAGATATGCCCCAACCACACACCCCCCCTCCAGTACACCTCTTGCAATATGCTGATGACACCGCATTCCTCGCCCTCGCTCCTACCCTCCAACAGTCCCAACGCCTTCTCCAGAATCACCTTGACCTTTTTGCTGCATGGTGTAACCAATGGCTCCTGAAACTCAATCCTTCCAAGACCCAGGCAATCATCGTAGGTCGTACCACTCGCTCCTTCCAGCTCCTGGATTTCTCCCTTACTGTCTGCGCACATCCTGTCCGCCTCACCCCCACCCTCACCTACCTTGGCCTCACCATTGATCGTCACCTCACCTGGATACCTCATCTCCGCTCCATCCAATCCAAAGCCCACAACCGCCTCCGACCTCAAACTCCTCTCTGGCCGGACATGGGGGTTGCACCCCTCTACCATCCACCACACCTACAAATCCTTAATCCGTCCCATCCTCTGTTATGCCAGTCCTGCCTGGATATCTGCCCCCCCCAAATTCTATCAGTCCCTCCAGATCCTTGAGCGTCATGCACTCCACCTCGCCTTCCGTATCCGCCTCCCGTCCCCCACGCGGATCCTCTATGATCCTTTCCCCCATCTGCTCCTATTCCTCGAACATATCCGCATCCTCTACACCTCCCGCCGTCTTGAACCCCCTCACCCCCTGGTTGCTCCTCTCCTCTCCCATCCCCGCCCCCTGCCACGTCTTCACCGTTGTGTCCCCCCTACCCTCCATCTCTACACCCTCCATCTCCTTTCCCGAGGTGGCTTCCGTCACCTCCCCCTCCCGGATGATGCCCTCTCTCCCTCCATTTATCCTTCCTATCAACTCTGATCCTCAATCCCCCTCCTTTCCTCTGTCCTTTCCCTGGGCTCCCTCTCCCCCCCCTTCCGTCCTGTTTTTCTCCCCACTAAACCTCTCCCTACCTCCCTTCTCCCCCCCCCCCGTTCCTTTGTATTCCCCTCCTCTGCCTACCCCACTCCCTGTCGCGTCTGCCCCCCACCCCTCTTATGGGTCCTCATCCTCCTTCAGCTCCCTTCCCGGCTCCCCCCTTCGCTTTTACTCTCCTTTCCCCCCTTTTTTGTTTTCCCATCTTCTGTCCAGTTTCCCCCCACCTGCTCTCGACTGTGGTGTCACATTTGCCAACTTTTTAGTGCAGTGTTCCAGTGACTATTCAGTGTTGTTTGTCTTTCTCGTGTTGCGAACAGAAACCATGCTGTCGCTAGGTGTGAATTTTATGCCCTTTGCGAACAGAATCCAGACTGTCGCCGTGTTTCTTTTTTTAATTGTCTATTGTTTTCCCTGTCTGCTTCGTATGTGTTTTTATTAGCGTCATCATCCCTGTGTTGTTGTTTTAAGTTCCACGATTTCTTTTCGCCTTGTTACTCTCTAAGTCTCCGATTTTATCGCCTGTTTTTTATTATTTGTTCTCTTGATCTTTGTCACAAAATCTGTCGGCTGAAGAGCGGCATACTAAGCTGCTGCCAGCCCGCCCCCTTCGGGGGGAATTGAAATTCAATAAATGAAAAAAAAAAATCAAAACAGACGAGACTCAGTTCGGGAATAAAACGCCAGAGGCGCTGCTGTAGACGCACTTATCTCGAGTAGCTCATAGAGTAAATATCCCTGGAGTGAGCATTCACAGGCGCAGAACAGATTTTGTGTTGTCAACATACATTGCCGGCCTGGTCACGTGCTCTCGGGACGTCGTGTGTTTGTCCGTATAGCGCCCTGTATATTTAGAATGTCACGTACCCTAATACAGATGGATTCTTTTGGTACGTGTCGTGGATTATTTATATATGTTGGGCAGACATTTTAACAGTATCCATTTCATGCCGGGAATGAACCAGCTACGTAACTTTTAAGGGCAAGTGATATTGAATTCTGCTTCTTTGCGATAGGTGTTACAGTTCAGATGCACTCGATTTTTGGTAGTTTTCGGTATGATACGGCACTTTTTAGTCTTACAGAGCCTGTAGTACATTTTTACAGTGATGGTCTTGCAAAACGACTTCACAGTACGCTAGTGTTTTTGCAAGTGTCCGAAAAACACCGAATTTGCCACACATCAGGGATTATATCCCTGCTAATTCGTCCTTTTTTCTGCAATTTCTGCGTATTTATTTTCTCGTTTTTGCGACCTAAAGCACAATTTTTCTTACTGGTTACACTTTGAAGTATTTATTTAACGCGATTTACGTACTTGCTCCCAGTTTATTAAATAAATAGTAGACTGAGTAATCTATATCCATAATCGACAAGTCACTGATAAATGCATGGAGGATAGTATTTGCTGAAACAACTAACCATTCCCTTTCCTATTCAACTAACAAATTTACGAGAGGAAGCGATTGTTTGTAAGCTTTTGTACGAGCCGTAATATCTATTATATAGTCATAAAATCGCAGAAAAATAGGTATACAGAATCAAGCCTTAATTATAATGCGTCTCGAAATTTTTAAACATATACAGTGTCTCTTACTAATATGATAACTATAATTAGAGCTACATGGTATGCACCCATGAAAAGTTACTATCCCTCCTTTCACATATTTTTCTTTGCATCCGTAGCAACAACAGTATTTCACCATCGCTATTACACTATCAACAAACGGTGAAGCACAACAAAAACTCTTGATATTATAAACTTCAAACGTTGCAGAAAGCACACACACACAGCGAGGTCCCGAAAACAAGTGACACTCCTAGTTTAATGTTGACAACATGCGCAGAACGCAGTGCTCACTCCGGATATATTTACTCTATGGAGTAGCTAGTTGATACAAGAGTGTCGACCGTGTAAAAGGTACTTATGGGCGTGTAGGTAAGATAGAATTTGGTCTTACAGATACGATTGGAATAAAATGACACTTAACTAAAATGGGCACTGGCAACTGTCCGTGCAAACGTGTCCTTAAACATTTACTACTCCTCTCGCTACAGCGGGTGTTCCAGCCTGAGTCACCGGCAGCAACACAAACACACCGGCTCCCTGTCCCGCCTTCCTGACCGCGCACGGCACGGAACGGCCTTGTGGCCCATTCACGACGCCTACACCGGCCAGCGTGCTCCACCCACGGCTACCGAAGGTCCCCTTTCGCCACTCTGCTTACATCACGAGGCATCGTGGAGCACGCAGAGCGGAAGCACGCTCTGTCTAGGCGCTGCCGTGACGTCACCGAATTACGCGTTGCCAATACACGTTCAGGCGACACAGGAGTCGGGACTGCAGCCAACTGCAGTCGAGCCATGACGCGCTCGGGAAGTAGGGACGTGTGACGGAGGAATGCAAGGTCTCGTTACGTCAGCAACGGGCACCTAAGGGCTGTGAATGAACAATCCCGTGAACGAAAAAAGTCACGTACTACTCCTCTACGACATGTTGTACTGTTTCTCAAATACGCTTCAGAATACTGTCTCCTGCTTGGTAAAAAAAAAAAAAGGTTAGTGATAATCTCAACCTTTTCGCAGCTGATACAGTTATCTATGGCGAATTGCTGTTCGGTAAAAATTGTCCAGTCACACCTCGACAGAAATCAGTGTGCTGCAAAGACTGGCAACTGCTCCTAGTAAAGAGCAATACAAAATCCTGCACTCCACAAAACGTATACTCCGATTAAAATTACTTGATAGTTGACACTGCACGACTGGAACTGGGCTCCTCTAATCAGAGCGCTCAATGTCATGCCCGAACCCCTGACGTTGGCAAACTGCCACAACAATCGATCAGTTCACCTTACCGGGCTTTGTTTTTTCTAGTGTTCAAAGCCGAATCCTGGATCTGGCCATTTACTTTCGTATTTCATGACACACGATTACCACAAAACACACACGAACAGCGATGCTAACGATATACGCGCGTTTCGTACTCAGTACTAACCAAACACTGCTTCATCCTTCCGCACTTGCCGGCCGAGGTCGCCGAGCGGTTCTAGGTGCTACAGCCTGGAACCGCGCGACCGCTACGGTCGCAGGTTCGAATCCTGCCTCGGGCATGGATGTGTGTGATGTCCTTAGGTTAGTTAGGTTTAAGTAGTTCTAAGTTCTAGGGGACTGATGACCTTAGAAGTTAAGTCCCATAGTGCTCAGAGCCATTTGAACCTTCCGCACTTGACACGAGTCAGCGTCACATATATAGTTATTTCAATCACCTAGATCGGCTTACATTAGAAAAACTTCGCACAGCATTACGCCAATCAAATGTTTGAACGTTGCAATTCATATTTACTACCGGAACATGAGTGTCATAAATACAGGGTGTACATAAGGTCCGGGAACACTTTCAATTATTTATTGCAAAAGAACCAAACATTGTACAGACATCATACGTATGTCATTTTGAAGAGAAACAATGAGAGTTTTTCTTTTTTTTCGTGTATACCGCCACAGCGTAGTTTGGTAATTTGCCGATAGTCGGCGCTAGTCTCAAACATGTCCAGTTCAGGTGCGGAGCGAGGTTTCTGTGTGTTGGAGTTCGACAAGAACACCAGATCTCACTCCGTGTGACTTTTTTCTCCGTGGACACATTAAAGATCTGGTGTATGTACCGCCTCTACCAAGTGATGTAGCAGAGCTCCGTGAGATAATACGAGAAGCGGCTGCCACAGTCGACGATGCCATGCTGGGACGGGTATGGCAAGAATTCGATTACCGTATGTCTGCCGGGTCACTCATGGTTCGCATATCGAATGTTAAAAAAAAAAAAAACTGTCAGAGTTTCTCTTCAAAATGCAACGTGTATGACATCTGTACAATGTATAGTTCTTGTGCAATAAATAATTGAAAGTGTTCCCTTTGGTCACTGTAGTGCCGTAGCCCAGTGGTTACCGCGTTAACCTCTCGTCTAGGAGGTTAAATTTTCAAAATTCGTAGCACGGCGAAATTTATTTTATTTCTAAATCTAATAAAAGGACTTTCATCATCATTTTTATTCAGTTAACTGATTTAAATGAAATTTTTATAAACTTTTATAATGAATCCTGCCCAGTTGTCGAATATGGGGTGTCTAGGAAACCTGCTTTCTTGCACCGCTAGACAACAATTCAAGCAAATCATATTAATGAGTTTTATTACGAAATGAACAATGACAATACTTTGACAATAACACAAAAGTGTCGCAAGCAAAGCGCAACATGCAAATAAGAAATCTCTTCAGTATATACAATTCCAAAGCCGCCCGTCTAATCTTGCCAGTCTGGCGTGGCGCTTTATATCCTCTTCACATAGGGACCGCTGCTGTCGCCTTGTCTTCCCAGAGAGGGGTCGGTCAGCATGCGATTGGCTGATGTCTTGTCACAGCCCTCTCAGCTCTGTCGTTCCCGACTGGCGCGACGGTGCTTGACTTTACGCCGGAACAATACGTTACCGCAACCATTTTTCATTATCGTATTGATTTTTTCATTTATTCTTGTTTTTCTGCCTATCACTCTCTTTTCAGTAATTTTTGAGAACATTTCTCCTGAAGAACAGCGGTCTCGCAAAAAGTTCTTTAAAAATGGACACAAACAGTCTCGACCGCAAAAACGTTTATTTTGCGGTAACCGGTTTCGGTCAGTTTTTGACAACCCTCAGACCTTCGTACCATGACGGTAGACGGTAGTGGGGAATGGAGTGGGTTTTGTAACTCCATGAGCAGTTGACATTCGTGGAGTCACGAACCTGCTCTATTCACCACCACCGTCTACCCTCATGGTACGAAGGTCTGAGGATTGTCAAAAACTGACCGAAAACGGTTACCACAAAATAAATGTTTTTGCGGTCGAGACTGTTTTTGTCCATTTTTAAAGTACAGTCTTCTTCCCATTTGGAATCTGCTAGTAACATTTATAATTTACACGCAACTGTCAACCAGGACTTTTCATCAGTTGGTTAAGCGGCGGCAGTTCGTATAGCCAGCGAGAGGATAGTTTCAGGTAATGAATGACAGTGAGAAACAGCAGTTTGTTTTTAGCGCTGAAACTGAAATTTTTATGTCTTGAGTTTGCAGGTAGAGGTAAGCTTTAACTGCCGTGAACAAAGCGAGAGTGATTTCAGTTCTGCCGCCGATTGCTGCGATCCAACCAGTAATTAGAGGGACCCCCTGATTTCGAAAATTTCAGGCGAGTAGGATGCTGGTAAACTACCTTGATACGTAACCTAACCAACCATGTTTCAACCTTTGAATGATCTCCATCGAACCTCAGAGTTCTGCAAAACACAGTTTGAGAAAAGCTGGTTTAAGGAGTTAGACATTTCACCTTGAACCTGGAACATCTATATGCTACCACAATATTTGTGATCAATAATTCATCAGACTTAATAAGAAAAAATGACCTGCACAGTTACTATACTAGAACAAAAAATGACCTCCATTACTCGTAACATAAATTCAGTTAAATTCAGAAAGGGCTAAGAACACTGTTACCATAATGCTTTACCAGTTAGCTAAAGAAAAAATGCATTACAATCAGAAAAGGAACATTATAAAGGGAGTTGAAAAAAAGTCTTCAGGTCAACTTGTTCTATTCCCAAGAAGACTTTTTAATTTCGAAAATGTGTGTGCAAAATAATTACACGCTCACTTCTGTTGTTAAACTGAACATTTTTACGTTCATATCAGTCGCCTGTAACTGACAGTATTTAAGTACTCGTATGAATGATGAGCAGCCTTTAATCCGAGTGGTTCCTACTCATCGATATGTACTGTTCTACCGACTCACGGAACATGTAACGAAATATCTGACCATCAGGTTTTCCATGTTCATTTAACAGATAAAAGACTTTTCGATAAATATTATCTCCTCTGGCCGGCCTGTATGGATGTATGTACGCATAGTTGCTTCATATTGATTACTGTTTGTGGCATGAAACTGGAGCAGATTGTACAGTACATAGCATATTTTTCTTTTTTCTGACCAGCTATTTTAACAGAGAATTAGAAAACTTAATTTATCGAATTAGTGCACGGCTGAAAGTTAACTATGTGACAAGAAAATGATGTAAGTCATTACACTTAAACGACGCTAAAAAGAAGGATAGTGACGTCACTGAATCACTTGAACCAGATATGCCTTTCAAGAAATACACTCCTGGAAATGGAAAAAAGAACACATTGACACCGGTGTGTCAGACCCACCATACTTGCTCCGGACACTGCGAGAGGGCTGTACAAGCAATGATTACACGCACGGCACAGCGGACACACCAGGAACCGCGGTGTTGGCCGTCGAATGGCGCTAGCTGCGCAGAATTTGTGCACCGCCGCCGTCAGTGTCAGCCAGTTTGCCGTGGCATACGGAGCTCCATCGCAGTCTTTAACACTGGTAGCATGCCGCGACAGCGTGGACGTGAACCGTATGTTCAGTTGACGGACTTTGAGCGAGGGCATATAGTGGGCATGCGGGAGGCCGGGTGGACGTACCGCCGAATTGCTCAACACGTGGGGCGTGAGGTCTCCACAGTACATCGATGTTGTCGCCAGTGGTCGGCGGAAGGTGCACGTGCCCGTCGACCTGGGACCAGACCGCAGCGACGCACGGATGCACGCCAAGACCGTAGGATCCTACGCAGTGCCGTAGGGGACCGCACCGCCACTTCCCAGCAAATTAGGGACACTGTTGCTCCTGGGGTATCGGCGAGGACCATTCGCAACCGTCTACATGAAGCTGGGCTACGGTCCCGCACACCGTTAGGCCGTCTTCCGCTCACGCCCCAACATCGTGCAGCCCGCCTCCAGTGGTGTCGCGACAGGCGTGAATGGAGGGACGAATGGAGACGTGTCGTCTTCAGCGATGAGAGTCGCTTCTGCCTTGGTGCCAATGATGGTCGTATGCGTGTTTGGCGCCGTGCAGGTGAGCGCCACAATCAGGACTGCATACGACCGAGGCACACAGGGCCAACACCCGGCATCATGGTGTGGGGAGCGATCTCCTACACTGGCCGTACACCACTGGTGATCGTCGAGGGGACACTGAATAGTGCACGGTACATCCAAACCGTCATCGAACCCATCGTTCTACCATTCCGAGACCGCCAAGGGAACTTGCTGTTCCAACAGGACAATGCACGTCCGCATGTATCCCGTGCCACC
This sequence comes from Schistocerca americana, assembly GCF_021461395.2. Lineage (NCBI taxonomy): Eukaryota > Metazoa > Arthropoda > Insecta > Orthoptera > Acrididae > Schistocerca > Schistocerca americana. The sequence continues at coordinate 1,021,542,871 of NC_060120.1, read as the reverse complement.
CAACGTGCTCTAGAAGGTGTAAGTCAACTACCCTGGCCAGCAAGATCTCCGGATCTGTCCCCCATTGAGCATGTTTGGGACTGGATGAAGCGTCGTCTCACGCGGTCTGCACGTCCAGCACGAACGCTGGTCCAACTGAGGCGCCAGGTGGAAATGGCATGGCAAGCCGTTCCACAGGACTACATCCAGCATCTCTACGATCGTCTCCATGGGAGAATAGCAGCCTGCATTGCTGCGAAAGGTGGATATACACTGTACTAGTGCCGACATTGTGCATGCTCTGTTGCCTGTGTCTATGTGCCTGTGGTTCTGTCAGTGTGATCATGTGATGTATCTGACCCCAGGAATGTGTCAATAAAGTTTCCCCTTCCTGGGACAATGAATTCACGGTGTTCTTATTTCAATTTCCAGGAGTGTAAATAACAGAAAATGAATAGGCTACATAGCCAGACTGAGTAAAGCATGTGGAAGTACATTTTAAAACAGCTCAAGCCGCAGAATGCCAAGAGCTTCTTTGTACCTTATGCAAGTATTCCTCCACAGGAGAGGAAAAAAAGAAATGGAATTACATTTTTTTTTACCTCAGGTGAAAAAAGTCCTATATCTTCTCCTCTTAGCCACATTACGACATACTTCTGTTCTCATTGTAAAGGACACTCTTCATTTGGTGAGGATAAATTCATGTGGGTACCAAATGCCTTCTTGAAAAGTAAATTTGTGTGTATCGTGAACTGAGGTATCAAAGCAATGCATAGTACTTAGTTCTAAAGGATGGCAGCATTTATTAAAGAAAATACGCAGACCATTCAAAAGTGAAGAGATGCATGAGCTTGCAGAGAATTATAAAAAGAGGTAAGAAAACAAATACATGGAGAAGAGCAGAGACAGGGGTTAAGAACGTCATGCTGGCTTCAGATCGAAATGGAGATGAAATGGCCTCGTGGTCGTAAGGATATATCCCTCAGATGCCTCAAAAATAGAAATTACTTGTACGGCGATCTAATGGAAGTTGAATGAATCACATTAGAAGATGGCCAGAACTGATTTTCGTGTGCACAACTATAAATCATAAATATGTGGAGGTATCTAGAAGAGGCACTCATTCACCATTGGGCGAAAAACTGTGACTGCTTATGCGACATTTGATATTGAACCATTTTGTGTTCGTACCTTACAGACATTAGTTGTGGTCAGTTCGTGGCGTAGGCTCGCAAGACTGAGGAGTTGCCGTTAGCAACGTCGGGGAAACCGGTACAAAATGGTAGGACCAGGAGCGCCAGGTAGAGCGGACCTTGCAGTGTCCATACACCTTCCTCCCACTCCGAGCAGCCTCTCCCGTCTGACTCACGCACTGCGGTCGCCCTTGGACCCATAGAAACGGACGTGACTGCTGCTCCATTTTGAAATGCGAACTTGCTCCCACACGTCTACAAAGAGCTCGGGGGATAGATTTTGCGAGGCCGTCATCGAAATGTGAACGGCTTATATAACAATAACAGAGAAGAAGCTGCTAGATTAGTTTCTCTACTTGTTAGTGTCCAAAATGATGTTACTAGAGAGGGAGCAATGCTCTTAGCTTTGGTCCAGAAGAATAATCCAACGAACACAACCGAAGACTACGATAAGGGGTTACTCCTAGGTGCATATGAAGTGATTCAGTAAATTAAATAATCAAAGAAGGAATGCCTGGTGTGTGTCTAAACTAGCTCCTCCCGACTACAAACCAAGCGTCATGCTGAGCCACATCGCTAGACTGCGATACCTCCGTCGGAGATTCGAGTCCTCCCTCGGACATGGGCGTGTCTGTTGTCCTTAGAGTAAGTAAGTTAGATTAAGTAGTGTGTAAGCCTAGGGACAGATGACCTCAGCAGTTCGCTCCCATAGGACCTTACCACCTACCACTAGACTGCGATAATCTCAAGAGCGTCCAGTGCCTATTTTCACTTCGCTACTTTACACTAAACAGCCAGAATGAAAGCGCTATTTAATCTAGCTATTATTAAAGCATGAGCTTACTGCGAAAGGGACCCCAGTAAGACGGAAAGAGAAGAGACACCATGTGTGGTGTGCGTACTGTAAGACCTTCGATACACACACCATCAGATTATTTGACTTGTCGCTCTAACGAAGTAGCCAAGTGTCAGCAATATGTCTCGTGGTCTTATCGTGGCGTGTTTATCTTCTGCCGTTTGGTCAGACGATAGAAATGCCACTTGCACGTTTAGTGTAGCAGATTGACAATGACCAACTTTAAACAGAACTTGATTAATTTTCACACACATTTATTAAAATAATAAAAAGCATAAAAATAACTTAACTTGGTTCTGGATGCTGTTTACAATTGACAATCTGAAGTTCCTTTGGTCTTGGTACGTTAATCTTATTCTCACATATGTCTGATACTTGACAAAGAGTCTAGTCATTTATCTTCATGGCTATGTACAGGAATATGGTAATCTTATTAGGCGCAGACTGAAACTTGACTATAGACTGGTACAGGCAAATGCAGACTAATGCAGACTAAGGCAGACTGATGCAGACTCACTAATCGGAGGTCTGTACACTCGTTATAATACCTCGCGCATTCAGGTATCACTGAGCGAGTGTGATCCATGAGAAGAAAAGGTTCTGCGTTATCAGCAATCTCATTGGCTGCGTTACATATTAATACGTGGATCGGCGGAAGCAGAATTTGGTCCGTCTTTGTGGCAGCGCCATCTTGTAGTGCGGAGACAGACGAGCGCTGCGCCTGCGCTGTTGTGCTTAGCGGGGCGTGCTCTAGTGGGAAAGTTGTGTACGCGCTGACTACGCGGAACTATGTACCAAACACCATGAAAGACACAAATGCACTTTTTTTTTAAAAAAAAAAGCTTTGTTACGGAAATCGCTTTGTTCAATTACCAATTAATGTGGGTTTTGTGTCGTCTCGTTGTCACTGTGGGCTTGTACAATGGGAAGCAAGGAGAGGATGTTGCTCGGTGGCCGGTATCCTCTATCTATAACGCAACTGCACACATGTATTAACTGGGTTCTTTATTAACAAAAACTGAAAGGTACTTAACTTAAGATAGGTGTTGTGGTACAAGCTCTTCCGTAATACTCCACGTTAGCCTCACTGTTGGTGAAGTACAAGTCCTGCTGTGCACTGCTCTGGTCGCTAGTTAATGAGTGACTCTCTTGGCGATTGGGCTGACCGTCTGTTGACTCGACTCGGTGACTCGCTGAATGACTGCCTGAGCCTTCCGATCGGCGACGGCGGTCTGAATACTGGCGGTCGAGAAGGCGTTGGCGGCGCGTTGGTTGTGAGTCTGTTTTTGGCCTCTCTCCTGATAGGCGCGTTCCTTGCACCTACTATCGATCTTCTCGCAACCTCTTTGCCGCCCGAAGTGCTGGCGACAGCTTACCCCAGCACACTGGGTATTTTATAATATCAATAAAAATTTGAAGTTATTCAAGTTTATTCATGTGGCATTCTGTAGGAATGTAATGACAGATATCAAGATATTGATCACTCTTTTCTTCAGGAAGGAAATTGTTTCGACCTTGTCTGTCCTCTAAAGGCATATAATTCGTTTCCAGTCTCCTTCACCAGCCGGTGTGGGCAAGCGGTTCTAGGCGCTTCAGTCTGGAACCTCGCGACCGCTACCATCGCAGGTTCGAATCCTGCCTTGGGGATAGATGTGTGTCATGTCCTTCGCAAAGGGGCGTGCTGAAAAGAAACGCCCCCTAAATTTTTATTCTATTCTCAGTATCGGTCAAGGTGTTACATGTCGTGGACATTATTCGGTCGACTTTCACATTAAGCTGTCGCTAGTTGCAACGTCCTGGATGCCCTCCTCCAACTACAACGACTGGGGAACGAGGTGGCTTTTGATGGGTCCCAGGGCACGTCGGCATAGCTGGGAACGAAAGGGGAGATCTCGCAGCCAAGCAGGCGTGTCTCGATCCGCAAGTCTTTCAGTGTGCCATCCCCCCTGCGCGCACTCACCTCGCTATTGAGCTCACGAGTCATGCGTCGGTGAGAGGAGGAGTGGCTGGAAATGACTGACAATAAGCTCCGTTTAGTCAAGCCCACAATGCGTGTGTGGTGTACTTCCTTCCAGCCACGTAGACGGGACGAGGTTCTCCTCACTCGTCTTTGGATAGGCCACAGTCCTATGACACATGCCTTCCTGCTCCGGCGAGAGGACCCTCCAATGTGTGGTGCTTGCGGCGTCCAGGTCACTGTGCGCCACGTTTTATTGGATTGCGTTTTATTTTCTGACCAGCGGGCCGCGGCTTACTTGCCGGCGGATCTGCCATCTCTTTTAGGAAATGCTCAAATGAACGTGGTTAAAGTTCTGTGACTTGTCCAATGTTTTTACCAAGAATTTAGGGAGGGAGTCTTAATTTGTTCACAGGGTGACTGGCTCGCCCATATTTTACGTTAGTGGCCAGCCAGTGACAATTTCCTGTGGCATCCTTGACGCTCCTTTCTCGTTTTCCTTACGTTTTATTTTCTTATACGGCATTTTTCATCTTTTCCCGCTTTCTTTGCCTGTATGCTTCCACTTTACTAAATTTGTCCACATTCGTTTCTTTTAATGTGCGTCAGGGCGCTGATGACCTCGACGTTGAGCGCCCGTAAGTCCCAAAACACACACACACACACACACACACACACACACACACACACACATACGCACACACACACACACACACACACACACACACACACACACACGCTAGAGGGCTCCGAATTGTGGCGTGTAATATGGCCGTGTGTAAGGTAACTATGACGGTGCGTGAGAAACAGCGTGCAGCGAAAACGTATCTCCAACTGAAATCCATAGAAGAATGTAAGCTGTGTATTTTGATGATTGTATCGACATTAGTAATGTGCGACACTGGATTGTTCGTGCTCGTGAAGAAGGCAATGGTGGTGTTCACCTCAACGTGCATGACAGAGCTCGGAGATGACTGCCGCTTTCGGCAACTAACAAGACCGATCAGAGTCGGGTTGGTGAACTTGTCAGAGAAAATCGTCGTGTAACACAATGCTCAGGTAAGTGTGGCATACGACAAGAGTGCTGTACGAAAACTGTGTGCACAGTAGGTGGCCTGAATGCCCACTTCTGATGAGACTGGAGATCTGTCCACAATTTATTTTGCGTTTTGGGCATGAGGGTGGTGGGATCCTTAACAACATCGTGACAGGTGATGAAAGAGGCGTTCACCATTTTGACCGCGAAAACAAGAAACCATCAATGGAGTTCGGCCACAAAGGTTCACCAACGGCAAAAAACTCAAGACCATGCCATTAGTACGCAAAGTTATGCTCACAGTGTTCTGGGATGTTCAAAGTGCGGTGCATTTGGAATTCATGCCTGAAGGCACCTCCACAAAGTCTCCATGGTACTCACGACCCACAGAAAACTGAATGCACAAATTTGAAGAATTCGTCCACACATGGGAGTCCCCTCGCCTTCGGCAAGGGTTCACAGTCATCGACCATCCTCCATACAGTCCCGACTTGGCCCTATCCGATTTCCATCTGTTTCCAAAACTTACAGAACTCTTCCAAGGACTTCGCTTTGATAGTGATAAAGTGGTGCGTACGAGCAGACGTGAGCTTGTGACTCCATGAACAAATACTGTAGTAACAGCACCAATAAACTGGTCTTTACGAACTTCAGCGTGCTTGTCTGTATCCGCTGTAACTGTTTGTTTGCACATTTTTGACATGGTTTTTGCAATTTCTGAAATACCATTTTTGACTATGTTACGATGATTTGAAACTGGGTCCCGGTCCGAAACTAGTCATAGAGTGAATAAAAATAGTAAAATTTGCAACTTTGGACTGGTGTTTCGTGGTACTGAAATCGGTCTTTCGTTGGGAGAAGTGTGCTGGTCGCCAGGATGATTATGTTGAGAAATAAATGTGTAAACGTGAAGAATAAAGACCTAGAATGTTAATAAAGTTTGTTTTACTTAAGGAGCCTTCAGAGTTTTCACGTAAAAAAACCGGAGTTGTTACTATTCTGCACGACTTCATATCTTTACAGATGACTTGCTTTTCATTACAATTACTGTGGACAATTTAAACAGAGTGTAATATTTCGATCAGGACACAAACATCTTAACAAATCCATAAACATACAGCAATAGCAAGAAAGGTGCCCAGTTCTGAGCCCAGTGTTTGACAACCATTAAGCTCGCACACAATCGAAAAAGCACATTGTATTCAAAAAATGGTTCAAATGGCTCTAGGCACTATGGGACTTCACGTCTGACGTCATCAGTCCCCTAGACTTAGAACTACTTAAACCTAACTAACCTAAGGACAGCACACACGTCCATGCCCGAGGCAGGATTCGAAACTGCGACCGTAAAAGCAGCGCGGTTCCGGTCTAAAGCGCCTAGAACCGCTCTGCCACAGTGGCCGGCGTACATTGTGTTACTAAGACATAAACGAGAAGTACAGGGTGATTCGAAAAGAATACCACAACTTTAAAAATGTGTATTTAATGAAAGAAACATAATATAACCTTCTGTTATACATCATTACAAAGAGTATTTAAAAAGGTTTTTTTTCACTCAAAAACAAGTTCAGAGATGTTCAATATGGCCCCCTCCAGACACACGAGCAATATCAACCCGATACTCCAACTCGTTCCACACTCTCTGTAGCATATCAGGCGTAACAGTTTGGATAGCTGCTGTTATTTCTCGTTTCAAATCATCAATGGTGGCTGGGAGAGGTGACCGAAACACCATATCCTTAACATACCCCCATAAGAAAAAATCGCAGGGGGTAAGATCAGGGCTTCTTGGAGGCCAGTGATGAAGTGCTCTGTCACGGGCTGCCTGGCGGCCGATCCATCGCCTCGGGTAGTTGACGTTCAGGTAGTTACGGACAGATAAGTGCCAATGTGGTGGCGCTCCATCCTGCTGAAATATGAATTGTTGTGCTTCTTGTTCGAGCTGAGGGAACAGCCAATTCTCTAACATCTCCAGATACTGTAGTCCAGTTACAGTAGCACCTTTGAAGAAAAAGGGACCAAAAACTTTATTGGCTGAAATGGTACAGAAAACGTTCACCTTAGGCGAGTCACGTTCATACTGAGTTGTTTCCCGCGGATTCTCAGTGCCCCATATACAGACATTGTGACGGTTGACTTTCCCGTTAGTGTGGAAAGTTGCTTCATCACTAAACACAATCTTTGAAACGAAAGATTCATCTGTTTCCATTTGAGCAAGGATAAAATCACAGAAATCGATTCTTTTAATCTTATCAGCTGCAGACAGTGCTTGAACCAATTTCAGACGATAAGGTTTCATAACTAACCTTTTTCGTAGGACTCTCCATACAGTTGATTGTGGAATTTGCAGCTCTCTGCTAGCTCTGCGAGTCGATTTTCCTGGGCTGCGAACAAATGCTTGCTGGATGCGTGCTACATTTTCATCACTCGTTCTCGGCCGTCCAGAACTTTTCCCTTTGCACAAACACCCATTCTCTGTAAGCTGTTTATACCAACGTTTAATACACCACCTATCAGGAGGTTTGACACCATACTTCGTTCGAAATGCACGCTGAACAACTGTCGTCGATTCACTTCTGCCGTACTCAATAACACAAAAAGCTTTCTGTTGAGCGGTCGCCATCTTAGCATCAACTGACGCTGACGCCTAGTCAACAGCGCCTCAAGCGAACAAATGTACAACTAAATGAAACTTTATAGCTCCCTTAATTCGCAGACAGATAGTGCATAGCTCTGCCTTTTGTCGTTGCAGAGTTTTAAATTCCTAAAGTTGTGGTATTCTTTTTGAATCACCCTGTATTATAGTGGCTACCCGGGATATTTTGATACCGCAGTGCATAGAGAAGTCTTGAGGTCGCATTTATCGAACGGTGTATCTGCTGATGATTATGTCGATTGCATACTTATGTGAATTTGCGTTCCGCGCCAGCCTCAAACAGGAGCAACTCCAAGCGTACTGGAGTGACCTGGTGAGTGCGATAACATATGTTATTACTGTACGGAATGCAAATTAAACGCTGGCGATAACTGACTCGAGTTGTCGCTTGTCTGGTGACGTCAAGGATGGCAACTGTCGTTTAGATAGCTTCACTGGAATTCAACGCTTAGCTGTGGTTTGCTTTAGTTGTCCGTCCGGCCCGATTGCGATGAAAATAATTCACTTTCTTCTCACTTGCTTTTTAGGGTTACGTACCTCAATCTGTGAAAACCTTTGTCGTCTGTCTGTCTTTCTGTCCGACTCTCCAAAACCCGTTTTCTCAGGAAAGAGTAGGCATATCAAGTTGAAATTTATGTCGCTTATTAAAGTCTACGGTCTCTTAGCGATGTAAAAAAAAATTAAGTGTCTTAGTCAATGAAATAAAAACACACGGCGATTTATGTCACATAATTTGATGCTCGCACACACACTCGTCGAAACCTATAAGGTACTTCCCGTTGACTTAGAACCATGAAATTTGCCAAGAAGCAGTGTCTCACGGTACAACCAAAGGAAAAAATCCGAAAACGGTTAATTTGTAATTACACTACTGGCCATTAAAATTACTACACCACGAAGATGACGTGCTACAGACGCGAAATTTAACCGACAGGAAGATGATGCTGGGATATGCAAATGATTAGCTTTTCAAAGCATTCACACAAGGCTGGCGCCGGTGGCTGCACCTACAACGTGCTGACATGAGGAAAGTTTCCAACCGATTTCTCATACACAAACAGCAGTTGACCGGCGTTGCCTGGTGGAACGTTGTCGTGATGCCTCGTGTAAGGAGGAGAAATGCGTACCATCACGTTTCCGACTTTGATAAAGGTCGGATTGTAGCCTACCGCGATTGCGGTTTATCGTATCGTGACATTGCTGCTCGCGTTGGTCGATATCCAATGACTGTTAGCAGAATATGGAATCGGTGGGTTCAGGAGGGTAATACGGAACGCCGTGCTAGATCCCAACGGCCTCGTATCACTAGCAGTCGAGATGACAGGCATCATATCGGCATGGCTGTAACGGATCGTGCAGCCACGTCTCGATCCCAGTGCCAACAGAGGGGGACGTTTGAAAGACAACAACCATCTGCACGAACTGTTCGACGACGTTTGCAGCAGCATGGACTATCAGTTCGGAGACCATGGCTGCGGTTACCCTTGACGCTGCATCGCGGACAGGATGGTGTACTCAACGACGAACCTGGGTGCACGATTGGCAAAACGTCATTTACAGCATCATGAGGATCGCATCCGTGTTTGGCGACATCGCGGTGAATGCACATTGGAAGCGTGTATTCGTCATCGTCATACTGGCGTATCACCCGGCGTCACGGTATGGGGTGCCATTGGTTACACGTCTCGGTCACCTCTTGTTCGCATTGACGGCACTTTGAACAGTGGACGTTACATTTCAGATGTGTTACGACCCGTGGCTCTACCCTTCATTCGATCCCTGCGAAACCCTACATTTCAGCAGGATAATGCACGACCGCATGTTGCAGGTCCTGCACGGGCCTTTCTGGATACGGAAAATGTTCGACTGCTGCCCTGTCCAGCACATTCTCCAGATCTCTCACGAATTGAAAACGTCTGGTCATGGTGGCCGAGCAACTGGCTCGTGACAATACGGCAGTCACTACTCTTGATGAACTGTGGTATCGTGTTGAAGCTGCTTGGGCAGCTGTGCCTGTACACGCCATCCAAGCTCTGTTTGACTCAATGCCCAGGCGTATCAAGGCCGTTATAACGGTCAGAGATGGTGGTTCTGGGTACTGATTTCTCAGGAGCTATGCACCCAAACTGCGTGAAAATGTAACGACTTGTCAGTTCTAGTATAACATATTTGTCCAATGAATACCCGTTTATCATCTACACTTCTTCCTGGTGTAGCAATTTTAGTGGGCAGCAGTGTATCTTCACACGAAAAAAATGTTGCCAGTTGTTATCAGACTGTGTGTCACTCCGCCCGTCTGTTAACACCACTTTCTCTCAGGAACAGTTAGACGCATCAAGCTGAAATTAAAGTTACATACTAAGGTCTGTGGTCCCTTGGCAGTAAAGTAACGTTAGATTCTAAGTCAATGAAATCAAAAAATGCGACGAGTTATCTCACGTATTTTGATACTCGCAAACTCACTCATCAAAATCTGTAGAGTATTTCTCGTAGGCGTAGAATTATGAAATTTCGCAAAACGCAAGGAACTGCAGTACAACCAAAGGCAAAAGTCCGGAAACTGTAAATCTGTAATTATATCAAACGGAAAAAAGTTTTTGTACTTTTGCTATCTTACTCTCTGCCTCTTGGTCCGTCTGTTAAGACGACTTTTTATCAGTAACGGGTACACATAGCGCTTTGAAATTTATGGCTCTAATGGCTCTGAGCACTATGGGACTTAACTTCTGAGGTCATCAGTCCCCTAGAACGTAGAACTACTTAAACCTTACTAACTTAAGGACATCACACACATCCATGCCCGAGGCAGGATTCGAACCTGCGACCGTAGCGGTCGCGCGGTTCCAGACTGTAGCGCCTAGAACCGCTCGGCCACCCCGGCCGGCCTTGAAATTTATGCCGCATAGTAAGAGCTAAGGGTCCTTAGCGGTGTAATAAATATAAGCTTCTAAGTCAATGCAGCCAAAAGCTACGGTCATATCTGCAAACTCAATCAACACCTATGGGTACTTCCCCTTGGCCTAGAATTATTAAATTTGGTAATTAGCATTGTTTCACAGTACGAGTAAAGGAACAAATCACAAAAGTATTAATTTGTAATTGAATCTTACGGAAAAATATTCTTTTATCATTTATCATCCGACGTCAAACTTGAAATAAGAACTCTCTCGAATGTCTTGGGATCCCTGGGACAGATATTTTGGCAGTATAATACAGGCCAAGAAAGGTCGCGATTCTAGATTCCCAGAATGGATGAACTGTCTATATACATAATCATGTTCGTACAGAACCTTCATTGTGCGAGTCCTACTTGCAACTGGCCATTTTCTTTTTTTACTGTTGTTGTTTCAATCTTCCAATGCCACCAATAGTTAACCGGCCTTAGAAAGCAACAAGAGCAGTGAGTCGTGGCGGGTTTATTGAGCTGTATGACGCGACGAAAGTGAAAGGCAGAGAGAGGTATTTCTGCTTGCGATGGAGAGTAAACGGAAGCGGATGTGATAGCCGCGGCTGGCCGCCTGCATGGAGATGAAAGTGCCGCAGCTCATCCGAACAATGCTTAAGTGGTCTGACAGACACGGAAGTCATTTTGTGACAACAGACTACACATCTAAAAAGCAGTGGTTCCGCACCGTGTATTCTAGACAGTCGGAGAGGGTGGTACCGCTTGTTGTCGAAAGTACAACTGTGAGGGGCATTAAGCGAAATTCGTGACTGGATTGACGATTTCTTGGCAGAGGGACGCAGCATGTTATCTTGGACAGAGGGTCATCGATAGATGCTCAAGTAGCTTCGGGTGCGCCTCAGGTGAAGCTGTTGGGACCCTTGTTGTTCATATCGTATATTAAAGACCTTCTACATCTACATCTACATCCATACTCCGCAAGCCACCCGACGGTGTGTGGCGGACGGCACTCTGAGTACCTCTATCGGTTCTCCCTTCTGTTCCAGTCTCGTATTGTTCGTGGAAAGAAAGATTTGAGGTATGCCTCCGTGTGGGCTCTAATCTCTCCGATTTTATCCTCATGGTCTCTTCGCGAGATATACGTAGGAGGGAGCAATATACTGCTTGACTCCTCGGTGAAGGTATGTTCTCGAAACTTAAACAAAAGCCCGCACCGAGCTACTGAGCGTCTCTCCTGCAAAGTCTTCCACTGGGGTTTATCTATCATCTCCGTAACGCTTTCGCGATGACTAAATGATCCTGTAACGAAGCGCGCTGCTCTCCGTTGGATCTTCTCTATCTCTTCTATCAACCCTATCTGGTACGGATCCCATAGTGGTGAGCAATATTGAAGCAGTGGGCGAACAAGCGTACTGTAACTGACTTCCTTTGTTTTCGGATTGCATTTCCTTAGGATTCTTCAAATGAATCTCATTCTGCCATCTGCTTTACCGACGATCAACTTTATATGATCATTCCATTTTAAATCAGTCCTAATGCGTACTCCCAGATAATTTATGGAATTAACTGCTTCCAGTTGCTGACCTGCTATATTGTAGCTAAATGATAAAGGATCTTTCTTTCTATGTATTCGCAGCACATTACACTTATCTACATTAAGATTCAATTGCGGTCAATATTAATAACAACACCAGACTTCTTATATAAAAGAGAAATGTACGGAAGAAAAACTGCTCAAATATTCGGTCGGTTCTTGATGAGATTTCAAAGCGCTGCAGAGATTAGCAATTTGCTTTAAAAGTTCAAAAATGCAAAATTGTACACGTACGTAGTATGCTGTAGCTGCAATGTCAATGGATCACAGTTAAGATTCAAGCAACTCATATAAATATCTCTGTACAACAATTCGTAGAGATATGAAATAAAATGATCACATATGCTCAGTCGTAGGTAAAGCAGATGGCAGGCCTTGGTTCATTGGTAGGACATCAGAACAACGCAGTAAGACTGCAGAGTAGAATGTATATACACTCCTGGAAATGGAAAAAAGAACACATTGACACCGGTGTGTCAGACCCACCATACTTGCTCCGGACACTGCGAGAGGGCTGTACAAGCAATTATCACACGCACGGCACAGCGGACACACCAGGAACCGCGGTGTTGGCCGTCGAATGGCGCTAGCTGCGCAGAATTTGTGCACCGCCGCCGTCAGTGTCAGCCAGTTTGCCGTGGCATACGGAGCTCCATCGCAGTCTTTAACACTGTTAGCATGCCGCGACAGCGTGGACGTGAACCGTATGTGCAGTTGACGGACTTTGAGCGAGGGCGTATAGTGGGCATGCGGGAGGCCGGGTGGACGTACCGCCGAATTGCTCAACACGTGGGGCGTGAGGTCTCCACAGTACATCGATGTTGTCGCCAGTGGTCGGCGGAAGGTGCACGTGCCCGTCGACCTGGGACCGGACCGCAGCGACGCACGGATGCACGCCAAGACCGTAGGATCCTACGCAGTGCCGTAGGGGACCGCACCGCCACTTCCCAGCAAATTAGGGACACTGTTGCTCCTGGGGTATCGGCGAGGACCATTCGCAACCGTCTCCATGAAGCTGGGCTACGGTCCCGCACACCGTTAGGCCGTCTTCCGCTCACGCCCCAACATCGTGCAGCCCGCCTCCAGTGGTGTCGCGACAGGCGTGAATGGAGGGACGAATGGAGACGTGTCGTCTTCAGCGATGAGAGTCGCTTCTGCCTTGGTGCCAATGATGGTCGTATGCGTGTTTGGCGCCGTGCAGGTGAGCGCCACAATAAGGACTGCATACGACCGAGGCACACAGGGCCAACACCCGGCATCATGGTGTGGGGAGCGATCTCCTACACTGGCCGTACACCACTGCTGATCGTCGAGGGGACACTGAATAGTGCACGGTACATCCAAACCGTCATCGAACCCATCGTTCTACCATTCCTAGACCGGCAAGGGAACTTGCTGTTCCAACAGGACAATGCACGTCCGCATGTATCCCGTGCCACCCAACGTGCTCTAGAGAGTGTAAGTCAACTACCCTGGCCAGCAAGATCTCCGGATCTGTCCCCCATTGAACATGTTTGGGACTGGATGAAGCGTCGTCTCACGCGGTCTGCACGTCCAGCACGAACGCTGGTCCAACTGAGGCGCCAGGTGGAAATGGCATGGCAAGCCGTTCCACAGGACTACATCCAGCATCTCTACGATCGTCTCCATGGGAGAATAGCACCCTGCATTGCTGCGAAAGATGGATATACACTGTACTAGTGCCGACATTGTGCATGCTCTGTTGCCTGTGTCTATGTGCCTGTGGTTCTGTCAGTGTGATCATGTGATGTATCTGATCCCAGGAATGTGTCAATAAAGTTTCCCCTTCCTGGGACAATGAATTCACGGTGTTCTTATTTCAATTTCCAGGAGTGTAAAACACTTGTGCGACTCATCTTAGAATGTTATACAAATGTGTTGGACTCGTACCAGATATGATTAATTGGGGATACAGAAAATATAGTGCTGTGTTGTCCGACCAAGGCACAGCCAGGACAAAAGCACGACAGGAACAAAGATGCGAGTTGGTGAGAGTGCCATACAGACTCGGCACTAGCACGAGTTCCACCAGCGCCACGGGCAGCGCTGAGGATTAAGATATCGACTTCACCTCAGCCAATTGCCGGCCGAGTACAATCCGCCAACCACCGGACGACAGCAGACAGAAGCCTACTCGGAAGGTAGAAGAGCAGCTCTCGACCACTTGGTTACAGATCATGGTCCAGCGCTGATGTGGACAGAGAACGTCGTATAGTGAACTCTTAGAAGTGAACAGGCAGTTCTTGTAAATTGCATTTCGTATGTACTGTGAAGTTTGCGTACAATTATTTGCACCTAGCGATTGAGGGCCTTTTTTGTGTTACTTATACAGGGTGAAGCGAAATTCGCGCACTCGCGCTTCGCAGCGCGACCCCTCACACGCCGGCGATAAAAAAAATGTGTCTCGCAAAATTTCGTCTGGCGAGTGCATCCAGCCGAAAAAGAACGTTAAAGAGTGGCAATATGGTAACACTGTAACCACATGTATCGTAACTTGTCAGAAAAATTTTAGTTTCGCTGTGGAGTTGGTGCAGAAGATACAGTTTTGGGTTAGTACGCAGGAGGTCGTGGGTTCGATCCTGCGTTGGGGTGCATTTTTTTAATTTGCTAATTTCATTCTGACATTTCATACTATAATATACGCCGTTTCTTACCTCACATGTATCCTAAATTTACAACATTTTGTAACTCTGAACATAACAAATACGTGGTTAGACAAATAAGAAATAGACAGCTGAAGCAAATGACCTGTCATAGGACAGAATAACTACAAAAACAATATCAATTTCGAGGTACTAAAGATGCGCCTGTTCCACGTAATGCGCATTACCGCTCTGACAGATATTGTTCTGCATGATTCATACCGGCATCGCTAGTTGTGAAATGTTCTGTTTCGAATTACACTCTGTCCCTAATGGTAATACACGTGATGTTTCCACAATCCCATCGATAGAATAATAATAATAATAATAATAATGCAGTGAAATCCATACTAGACAGCATGTGGTTACCATAATCAGTGTTGAAAGGCATGGGAGCAAGGTGATAACACATACAAATAGTAACCGAGTTTGGACATTATTCGCAAAGCCCATTGGTAGTCCTATTGATAAAATAAGACCCTAACGAAATGTATGGACTTGAACGAGGCAAGAATAATAGTTGCTACTAATCGTATCTATTGGATAAGATAACTGTGAAATTCCATGACATGAAAAGGGCTTCTTTCAAAGCTGACTAATCTTCCATTTCTACGATTGTAGTATGTAAGTCCAAGTGTTTTCTAGAGGCTCCACCGCAATCGCTGTTGACTATTAAAAGGTGCCAGATACCGTACCACCTGCACTGCATTTACCGAATAAAAAACATAGGCCTCAACTCAGGATCGAATCATCGACCTGCTGCATGCTAACCCAAAACTCTATCCTCTGCACCAAATGTATAGTTTGCTGCGTTTTGTCTGGGCGGTCGCCACAAGACATTCCTTCAAGGTGATCTTTGATTCCTTTACTCAGTGTTTTGTCACAGAGGGCAAGCAGCCCTCTCAGCGAACGCGCTGAGCTACCGTGCCGGCTACTGGACAGCACAAGGGCTGTGTGCAGGCAGAGGTAATTCGCATACATATGCTTACAGTGTTGCCAGATTGCCACTCTTTAACGTCCATTTTCTGCCGGATGCACTCGCCAGACGAAATTTTGTGACAGACTTTTTTTTATAGCTGGGATGTGAGGAGTTGCGCTGCGAAGCCCGAGTGCGCGAATTTCGCTTCACCCCGTATATTATATGCAGTATTGCAGACTTAATTATTGGACAAGTCACAAAGATAAGTAAACCTTTTTAATTCATTCGTGTGACTTTGTTACTAACTCGTTGGAGTGTTGTAGAACCTTCGTTCTCCTGTCCTGTTACCTCATCCCCTGGGGCACAGCTGTGTAACAGGGCCAGGGAGAAACTCTCTTAGCGGTGTACTGCAATAGTGACGAGGCCTTTATAAAACTGGCGACGAGGGTTTGCGAAATATACAAAGGATAGCACAAATGGTCACAGGTTTATCTGACCCATAGGAGGTCGTCACAGAGATGCTGAAGAAACTGAACTGGCAGGTATTTAAAGTTAGACATGACCTATCCTAACAAGCCTACTTACAATTTTTCAAGTACAAACTTTAAGCTATAAAACTAGGAATATACAGGATGAGCACAAAGTATTGCCCTGATTATAACAATTCATTACAGAATAACCGTTTGACATAATAAGTTACATTTGATGCCGTTACATAGGTTAGTTTCACTAGTTTTTTTATAAGACCACTTACGTTAGTAAACCTCAACGTGTGCTCCCTTGGTAGCTCGGAGAATGTCGCGGCGGTATTCCAGTTCCCGCCAGGTGTTTCGTAACACGTTTTCTGTCACAGTACCCACAGTAGCTTGTATCCTAGCCTTCAGTTCGTCGACATCAGCAACTGGTGTGACGAAGACTCTGTCCTTGATGTAGCGCCAGAAAAAAAGTCAAGGGGCGTAATGACTAGAGAGCGGGGTGCCAGGGTGTTGGACCGTTCCTTCCAATCCACCGATCCGGAAATGTTTCATTCAGGAAATCACGCACTATCAAAACCCAGTGGGAGGGGGGGGGGTGCTCCATCTTGCTGGAAAATTATGGTTGATATTCTTCTAACTGTGGGGCTTTGATAGTGCGTGTTATATACTATGACAGTAAAATACCCCTAGCACTCCTATCGCTGAGGGCTTGGTATGAAAAGGAGTGACATAAAAGCAAAAATTACGAACGCCCGGAGCAATTTCAACCAGATTTGGTACATACAGATTATTCGTGTAAAAACTCTGTGGGATTAAGATATCGCTATACCGTTGGAGGTAGGGATGACGATGAGAAGGGGTAGCATTTAATGCACAAAAATTATCGGCATTTGTTCACGTAATTGTGTCTGCTTTGTATATTTGTATCTACTAAGAAAGGAAAAAGAGGCATTGTAAAGCAGGGTGGGCATAGCATGTAACTATGTAAAATGCTCTAATAGCTGCCTCCCGGTGACAAAAGTGCAGAATGATTTTTTCCACCGTGTACAAACTCTACGGACTGATCGATGAGAGGATACGGAACAAAAAATTTCTAATAAACTTATGTCAGGAAATGCATGGTTTCCATGCTAGACATAATTTATTCAATCGTATATTGTTACAGAGGCTGCTGTCTAATATGCGCTGTATCATGCAGTCTCAGTTACAGCATGTGGTGAAAATGGTTCCCATGTGCCTCAACGCTTCCGTGTAAGCGCCGTAATATGTTCTGTCTCACACGTTCACATCGGCCAGGCTGCATCCGAACAGTTTCAGCACGAATACGCTGCTCCAGTGTCTCCACATCTGGAATGGGCGCTGCATACACGATACTTTCGAGATGGCCCCATAGACAGAAATCGCATGGGTTGAGAACCGGTGAACGAGCAGGCCATGCATCTGGACGATCTCACCCTATCCATCAACCAGGGAAGACACAATTGAGATGCCTCCGATCCTAACGGCGAAGTGGGCTGGAGCA
This sequence comes from Schistocerca americana, assembly GCF_021461395.2. Taxonomy (NCBI): domain Eukaryota; kingdom Metazoa; phylum Arthropoda; class Insecta; order Orthoptera; family Acrididae; genus Schistocerca; species Schistocerca americana. Next base: position 1,021,525,115 of record NC_060120.1, on the reverse strand, counting down.
GCATCATGTAGCAGCCACGTAACCCTTCGAATCGTCAGTGGCACTTCTTCCAGCAGGGGACGCTAAATCACCCGCAAGAAAAGCCGATAGTTCCGGCCTGTTAGGCGACGTGGAAGGAAGACTGGTCCCAAAATACGGTCGCCAATTATCCCGGCACATACGTCCCGGCTGCATCGATGCTGTTGACTCGCTGTCCCCATACCGTGGGAGTTCTGCTTAGTATCCCACAGAAGACTGTTACGGAATTGGAAGGTACCACTCCGCGTAAAGGAGGCCTCGTTTGTAAATACACTCCTGGAAATGGAAAAAAGAACACATTGACACCGGTGTGTCAGACCCACCATACTTGCTCCGGACACTGCGAGAGGGCTGTACAAGCAATGATCACACGCACGGCACAGCGGACACACGAGGAACCGCGGTGTTGGCCGTCGAATGGCGCTAGCTGCGCAGCATTTGTGCACCGCCGCCGTCAGTGTCAGCCAGTTTGCCGTGGCATACGGAGCTCCATCGCTGTCTTTAACACTGGTAGCATGCCGCGACAGCGTGGACGTGAACCGTATGTGCAGTTGACGGACTTTGAGCGAGGGCGTATAGTGGGCATGCGGGAGGCCGGGTGGACGTACCGCCGAATTGCTCAACACGTGGGGCGTGAGGTCTCCACAGTACATCGATGTTGTCGCCAGTGGTCGGCGGAAGGTGCACGTGCCCGTCGACCTGGGACCGGACCGCAGCGACGCACGGATGCACGCCAAGACCGTAGGATCCTACGCAGTGCCGTAGGGGACCGCACCGCCACTTCCCAGCAAATTAGGGACACTGTTGCTCCTGGGGTATCGGCGAGGACCATTCGCAACCGTCTCCATGAAGCTGGGCTACGGTCCCGCACACCGTTAGGCCGTCTTCCGCTCACGCCCCAACATCGTGCAGCCCGCCTCCAGTGGTGTCGCGACAGGCGTGAATGGAGGGACGAATGGAGACGCGTCGTCTTCAGCGATGAGAGTCGCTTCTGCCTTGGTGCCAATGATGGTCGTATGCGTGTTTGGCGCCGTGCAGGTGAGCGCCACAATCAGGACTGCATACGACCGAGGCACACAGGGCCAACACCCGGCATCATGGTGTGGGGAGCGATCTCCTACACTGGCCGTACACCACGGGTGATCGTCGAGGGGACACTGAATAGTGCACGGTACATCCAAACCGTCATCGAACCCATCGTTCTACCATACCTAGACCGCCAAGGGAACTTGCTGTTCCAACAGGACAATGCACGTCCGCATGTATCCCGTGCCACCCAACGTGCTCTAGAAGATGTAAGTCAACTACCCTGGCCAGCAAGATCTCCGGATCTGTCCCCCATTGAGCATGTTTGGGACTGGATGAAGCGTCGTCTCACGCGGTCTGCACGTCCAGCACGAACGCTGGTCCAACTGAGGCGCCAGGTGGAAATGGCATGGCAAGCCGTTCCACAGGACTACATCCAGCATCTCTACGATCGTCTCCATGGGAGAATAGCAGCCTGCATTGCTGCGAAAGGTGGATATACACTGTACTAGTGCCAACATTGTGCATGCTCTGTTGCCTGTGTCTATGTGCCTGTGGTTCTGTCAGTGTGATCATGTGATGTATCTGATCCCAGGAATGTGTCAATAAAGTTTCCCCTTCCTGGGACAATGAATTCACGTTCTTATTTCAATTTCCAGGAGTGTAGGACGGATAACACAAGTCCTGGAATCGCGATTGTCTTGTGAAGAAACCAGTGACAAAACTGCTCCGCCGGCCGGAGTGGCCGAGCGGTTCTAGGAGCTACAGTCTGGAACCGCGCGACCGCTACGGTCGCAGGTTCGAATCCTGCCTCGGCCATGGATGTGTGTGATGTCCTTAGGTTAGTTAGGTTTAAGTAGTTCTAAGTTCTAGGGGACTGATGACCTCAGAAGTTAAGTCCCATAGTGCTCAGAGCCATTTGAACCATTTTATACTCTCTCCGATCAATCCCTAGAGTTTGTACACGGTGGAAAAAATCACCCTGTATAATACCCTCTCTCCATTCTTTCTCTCCTTTTCTTATTCACTCCCTCGCTCGGCAATACAACTGCGACCCAGCCGCTGGCGTCTGCGTATTCGCGACACGTTCTCGTTGAGATCATGGCCTTGGCTGCCTGTCAGTGGCGCGTCTCTGAACGCAGTCGTTGTATAGACCGTCTCATACCAGGCCACCAGCGCTGCTGCATTAAAACTAAGTCAGCTGACGTAATCGACAGCCGGATATAGCGCTAGAGGTGGCTTGTAAATCTGTGCTCGTGGGCTGAAAAACTGGAGTTCAGCGTGTTGATAATTTCGTGAAGGGCAACAAAAATCTGTTGTTCCTAAAAACAGCGATGCCATGGCCATCATGATTGAATCGGCACGATTGTGACTTACAAAGAGTTAGACCCATCTTTGGCTATATCAAGATTGCAGTACATTCGCTCCATAAAAAAATTAGCTGTGAAAATGTTTTGTTCCGAATTTCGAACAATTTCACCGAGGTTCAAAAACACGTCCCTGTGATTTGGGATAAGGAAATGCTCAACACAATCAACCGAGGAAATGCAAAATCTGCATTATTATCGTAAACAGGACAAGAAAAATTGGGTGTATTCTTAAGAGCCGCAAACCAGGCAGCCACTAACTGTCTGGATGTCCCAAGACGCAAAGAAACAAACAAGAGTCGTTCGTTCGTAAAGCACTAAAAAGAAGTAAGATCGCTTGTTTCTTTGTTTACAGTAGACGTGTCATGACCATAGCTTTAGTGTAGCACTCACCAAACTTTTTTACTCAACAAACAATACTGACTTTGTGGGGCGTCATTTGTACCAATCATATTATTATTAGTTGGTAACCTACATAAATCAGTAAACTGGCACCATTTGGAATACTTCGCGTCGGCTTTTCTAAGTTTCAGATTGTTGTCACCAACAGCTATCCTGAAGTTGTGACACTGAAACTGCCCGACGAAGTGTTGTTGTGTAGTCCGTGTGAGCGGGCGATCAACTGATTAATAACAGTAATTGCACTTAAATTTAAATGAACTATGCAACATGAGGCATGATCACAAATGCTTAGTACAAGTTTTATAAGTCATTTTTCTTCTACCGTTTGTGTTGTAATACAACGACCTTAATTTAATTACGTATTCCCTGCTACAGATACACTGATCAGCCAAAACATTATGAACACCAACCTACTATCGATATAAACCGTCCCAAGTACACTGATCAGCGCCGGCCGCTGTGACCGAGCGGTTCTAGACGCTTCAGTCAGGAACCGCGCGACTGCTACGGTCGCAGGTTCGAATCCTGCCTCGGGCATGGATATGTGTGATGTCCTTAGGTTAGTTAGGTTTAACTAGTTCTAGGTTCTAGGGGACTGATGACCTCAGAAGTTAAGTCCCATAGTGCTTGGAGTCATTTGAACCATACACTGATCGGCCAAAACATGATGACCACCGACGTAAACTCATCCCAAACAGGCCATGAAGGCCCAAAGATACCGACCGGCTGCCGTGTCATCCTCAGACCACAGGCGTCACTGGATGCGGATATGGAGGGGCATGTGGTCAGCATACCGCTCTACCGGCCGTATGTCAGTTTCCGAGACCGGAGCCGCCACTCCTCAATGAAGGAGCTCCTCAGTTTGCCTCACAAGGGCTGAGTGCAGCCCGCTTGCCAACAGCGCTCGGCAGACCGGATGGTCACCTATCCAAGTGCTAGCCCAGCCCGACAGCGCTTAACTTCGGTGATCTGACGGGAACCGGTGTTACCACTGCGGTAAGGCCGTTGGCCACACCACCGAACGCTAAGGTATAAAACCGCCCAGGCGATACCAGCGTCACCTGGCAAGGAATGACTGCAACTCAGACACACGCTCGACGCATGCAGTATCAGTCAGTCAATGGGGGAGGCGCGCGATCTATCTTGGTATCGCTGAGGGTAGATAGTGATGGCGCGGAGGATCGGCACGAGCATTTTGGAAACTGCACGACTTGTCGGGTGTTCGAGGAGTGCTGTGGTGAGTGTCTTCAACACGTAGCGAAACCAAGGTGAAACCAAGTCCAGGCGTCGTGTTTGGTTGAGCGGCCGCGCCTCATTACGGGTGTCGGACGTCGTAAGCTGGGCAGACTGGTGAAACAGAACAGGCGGCGAACTGTGGTGGAACTAACATCAGACTTCAACGCTGGCCAGAGTACAAGTATGTCGCAACACACAGTGCCCCGAACACACCTAACGACGGGCCTCCGCAACGCCCATGTATGAGCCAATGTTATCAACACGACATCGGCAGCTGCAGCTGAAACGGACTTGTGGCCATCGGTACTGGACACTGGCACTGTGGCGGAGCGTTGCATCGCCTAATGAATCCTGATACCCTTCTTCATCATGCCGGTGGAAGAGCGCGAATCCTCGTCTTCCAGGGGAATAGCTCCTTGACACCTGCATTGCGGGACGGGGGTAAGCTAGCGGCGGCTCCGTTATGTTCTGGGGAACAACGTGGGCATCCCTAGGTCCAGTGGACCTCATACAACGCACCATGACGACCAAGGTGTATCGCACACTGTTTGCAGACCACATACAGCGCTTCATTACGATCATGTTTCCCGACGGCAGTGACATTTTTCAGCAAGATAACGAGCCATGTCACTAGGCCAGCAGTTGACGGAGTGTTTCGAGGAATATAGTGGTGAGCTCCAATTGATGTGATGCCCCCCCCCCCCCCCCTAACTCGCCAGATCTGAACCCGGTCGAACACGTACGGGGTGTGATTGAATGTGGCTTCAGAGCATATCGCCCCCCTCGCCGGAATTTACGGGACTTAGGTGACATGTGTGCAGATGTGGTGCCAACTACCTCCAGCGACCTACCAAGGCCTCATTGCTTCCATGCTACCACGCGTCGCCGCTGTTATCCGTGCCAGAGGTGGACGCACCGGCTATTGGACAGGTGGTCATAACGTTTTGGACGATTAGTGTATGTACCGCATGTGGGGATAACCGTCTCTAAAACGCACTTTCATGAATCTGTGTTACTTCCGTGTCAAAATTTATACCATGTCAACATATCGGTACTAGTAGCGTACGCCCGTGACTTGTCAGTACAGGGAGACAAACAATACATTCCCTAATCAAAATATCCACGGGCATGCTGCCGGTCTATAGTGTCCAACGGGCACAATATTTCGGCGATCATACAAGTCGCCATCATCAGGTGAACTGACGGACCGAGCTCCTGTGAACGTGCCGGCACGGAGATCCGTACGCTATGGCTGTTCCCTCTGAGCAGCCATAGCGTACGTATCTCCGTGGCGGCACGTTCACAGGACCTCGGTCCGTCAGTTCACCTGATGATGGCGACTTGTATGATCGCCGAAATATTGTGCCCGTTGGACACTATAGACCGGCAGCATGCCCGTGGATATTTTGATTATCAAATACGCCGGGAGAAACTTAAGAATCACACAATACATTCCCTGCCCTCACATCTTGTAACCCCGCAGTGGCCGTGCTACGTACCACCTTCCACCCCTGAGGTAAGCGGCCTACGTCCGATTTCACAAACATTACACATGCGGCCCGCGAGGCGCGTTTTGACGACCATTGCTTTAGTGGACCGACGAACAGATAATGTTGAATGGTATACAACAATTTCTTTCTACATCTACATATATACTCCGCTAGCCACCAAGCGGTGTGTGGCGGAGGGCACAATTCGCGCCAAAGTCATATTTCCCCCTCTCTGTTCCACTCGCGGATCGCGCGAGGGAAGAACGACTGTCTGAACGCCTCAGTACGAGCTTTTATTTCCCTTATCTTTGAATGGTGATCATTGCGCGATTTGAAAGTTGGTGGTAATAATATATGCTCTACATCCTGGGTGAAGATCGGATTTCGGAATTTAGTGAGCAGCCCCTTCTGTTTAGCGCGCCGTCTATCTTCAAGTGTCTCCCACTTCAAACTTACTATGAGATTTGTAACGCTCTCGCGATGGCTAAATGTAGCAGTCACGAATCTCGCCGCTTTTCTTTGGACCTTCTCAATCTCTTGACTGAGACCCAACTGATAAGGGTCGCATACAGACAAACAATACTCTAAGACTGGACGAACTAACGTATTGTAAGCTATTTCCTTTGTTGAAGGACTGCATCGCTTTAAGATTCTACCAATAAACCGCAATCTAGAGTTCGCCTTGCCCGTTACTTGTGTAATCAGATCATTCTATTTGAGATCATTTCGAATAGTGACACCCAGATACTTGACTGACGTTACCCCTTCCAAAGACTGATCATTTATTTTATACTCATACATTAATGGGGATTTTCGCCTTGTTATACGCAGTAGGTTGCACTTACAAATATTGAGAGATAACTGCCAGTCGTTACACCACGCATTTATTTTCTGTAAATCCTCATTGAGTTGTTCGCAACTTTCGTGTGGTACTACTTTCCTGTAGACTATAGCATCATCGGCAAACAGTCTCAGGCCGCTGTCAATACCATCAACCAGATCGTTTATGTAAATCGTAAAAAGCAGAGGACCTATTACGCTGCCCTGGGGCACACCTGAAGTTACTCTTGTTTCTGTTGAAGTTACCCCGTTCAGGTCGACATACTGCTCCCTGTCTGTTAGAAAACTTTCTATCCAACCGCGCCGGCCCGAGTGGCCGAGCGGTTCTAGGCGCTACAGTCTGGAACCGCGCGACTGCTGCGGTCGCAGGTTCGAATCCTGCCTCGGGCATGGATGTGTGTGATGTCCTTAGGTTAGTTAGGTTTAAGTAGTTTTAAGTTCTAGGGGACTGATGACCACAGCAGTTAAGTCCCTTAGTGCTCAGAGCCAACTATCCAACCGCATATCTTATTGAATAGACCGTAAGCGCGCACTTTTTGTAGCAAGCGACAGTGTGGAACGGAGTCGAACGCCTTTCGAAAGTCGAGAAATATGGCATCAACCTGGGAGTCGGTATCTAGAGCCTGTTGTATATCATGCACAAAGAGGGCCAGCTGTGTCTCGCATGACCGCTGTTCCCTAAAACCGTGCTGACTTCTGCAGATGAGCTTCTCAGAGTCTAGAAAGGCCATTATGTCTGAACACAAAATATGTTCCATGATTCTACAACAAATCGATGTCAGTGAAATTGGCCGGTAATTATGTGCATCCGATTTTCTACCTTTTTTATAGATTGCTATGACCTGGGCCTTCTTCCAGTCCCGTGGAACTTTCCGCCATTCCAATCATCTCTGATAGATGACGGATAAGAATGGTGATATATTTGTAGCATAGTCAACATAAAATCTTACGGGGATACCGTCTGGACCAGATGCCTTTCTGGCGTCTAAGGATCTTAGCTGTTTTACAATCCCAGATGCACTAAACACTACGTCAGCCATCCTTTCGTTTGTTCGATAATTGAAAGGGGGAATGGTGCTGCAGTCCTCTATCGTAAACGAGTTTTTAAAAGTTAGGTTTAGAATTTCGGCCTTCTGTTTATCATCATCAGTTACATTACCTGTACTGTCAGAAGGTACTGAATTATTTGTAGCGTTCATAGATTTTACGTACGACCAAAATTTTTTGGGGTTATTTTTATAATCTGCAGATAAAATATTGCTTTCAAATTCGTCAAAAGAGCCTCTCATTGTCCTTCTGACAGCTGCTTTCATTTCGCATAATTTCTGTTTGTCAGCGGGGCAGTGACTACGCTTAAAACGACTGTGCAAAATTCCCTGCTTTCTCAGCAACTTCCTAATATGTTTGTTGTACCAGAGTGGATCCTTTCCCTCCCCTATACTTTTGCTAGGCACATACTTCTCTAGCACATGGTGGACAGTATCTTTAAATTCCGACCAAAGATGCTCAATATCTTTGTGTCCCGCGGTGAATGCTTGTAGCTGCTGACTATGAAGATTTGCCTCAAGTCATCGCTGAAATCAGGAAACAATCTAAAGCGACGCACATTTTTCATCATAACAATGCCAGCTGTACCAAAGTGCCCCACACAGTTGCTTTCACAGTCATAAACGTCACACCTATTAGAATAGTCTAGGCTATTACGGCATAGTCGGATGAAAAACTTGTTGAAACCAAACGTTTCGTCCCATTCAAGCGGTGTTGTAGCCTTTTCGCAGGTCAGCTGCTAACTGAAGTAAAATTCCATTTCTGCGTGCTCCCGCGCAGAGGCAATTAAGTCCAATGTTTTGAGAACTCGAGCGCAATTGGCCACTGACGATCGCTGTCATCTGCTGTTGTTATCACCCCACGGTGGGGGTACTCCATTTTCAGCACCGAAATGCACATACCATTTAGTTTCACACCCTCCTACTTCCGATTAAAATTATTGGCATGTTTAGTAAATTTTACGGTCTCTCAGTATAGCTTTACATGGAATCCGCTTGTGGTTGCCAGTACCTGAGTCTTATCAAATTGAATCCACTTGTCTCCTGGCTGCAAAGCACATTTTGCAACAGATCATCCGCCAGTTTCTCTCTTTTTACAGTTGCCCCTGTTTTCTAATCGTTTTGCGACCGCTCTTTTAGCAGTACCAACATACACGTCCCCACAAGTACACGGTATGCTGCAAATTCCTACATCTTCCAGAGGGTTACAAGCACCCCTACCCCACTCTTGATGTTCCTGTATCTTCTGCGTAGATCCGCAGATAGCGGTGATATACTGTTTCGTTATCATTCCTGTGTTCATGAGCGACAGTGACAGACCTACCGTGAACCTGGCTGTACAAGATTCTACAATCAAATAAAATGTGTGAGCTCGCTTCTTACGCAGCCCGCACTTCAGGAGGAGGAAGAAAATCGTACCCAGCGAGACAGTAATAGGGAAGGGGCTTAAATTTACTACTCTTAGTGTCCCATTTCCTAATCTGATTATCTCAGAATCGTCTGGCTTAGGGTTCCGTACATCAAGCGTTAAAAACGGAACTCTATTAGGATCACTTTGTAGTCCACCCACCTGTCGGTTTGTCCGACTGTTAAAATCCGTTTTTCTCATGAACGGGTTGACGTATCAAGTTGAAATTTATGTCACGTACTAAGGCCTGCGGTCTCTTATCAGACTGCAAAAATGAAACTTATAGGTCAATGCAGTGAAAAGATATCGCTTTTTATGTCACATATTTTGGCAGCCTAGTCACAAAATCACCGTCAAAGCTCATAGGGATCTCCCACTGGCGTAAAACCATGAAATTTGACAAGAATCGAACTTTCGTAGTAATACCAAAGGAAAAAATTCTAAAACTGTAAATCTGGAGTTATATCACACGAAAAAATTATTTGTCATTTGATATCAGACGGTCCATCCGTCTGTTAAGACCCATTTTTATCAGGAACGGAAAGACATATCGAACTGAAATTCACATCACACAGCTGCTACGCCCTTGGTGGTGTAATAAATGTAGGCTTCTAAGGCAATGAAATCAAATGATACGGCCATTTGTATCACATGTTTTGATACTCGCAAACTCACTCATCAAAAGCTATAGGGCACTTTCCGTTGACCTAAAATCATGAAATTTGGCTGGAAACAAGGTCTCACAGGACAGATAGGGGGAAAAATCTGTAAATTGTTAATTTGTGATTATATCACACGACAAAAATACCGGGTGATAAAAAAGTCAGTATAAATTTGAAAACTAAATAAATCACGGAATAATGTAGATAGAGAGGTAGAAATTGACACACAGGCTTGGAATGACATGGGGTTTCATTAGAACCAAAAAAATTCAAACTTTCAAAAAATGTCTGACAGATGGCGCTTCATCTTTATCAGAATAGCAATAATTAGTATAACAAAGTAAGACAAAGCAAAGATGATGTTCTTTACAGGAAATGCTCGATATGTCCACCATCATTCCTCAACAATAGCTGTAGTCGAGGAATAATGTTGTGAACAGCACTGTAAAGCATGTCCGGAGTTATGGTGAGGCATTGGCGTCGGATGTTGTCTTTCAGCATCCCTAGAAATGTCGGTCGATAGCGATACACTTGCGACTTCAGGTAACCCCAAAGCTAATAATCGCACAGACTGAGGTCTGGGGACCTGGGAGGCCAAGCGTGACGAAAGTGGCGGCTGAGCACACGATCACCACCAAATGACGCGCGCAAGAGATCTATACTATCTAGCAATACTTTTTTTGTTGTTCTAATAAAACCCCATGTCATTCCAAGCATGTGTGTCAATTTTTACCTCTATATCTACATTATTCCGTGGTTTATTAAGTTTTCAAAATTATACTGACTTTTTGATCACCCAGTATATAAGTCTTAGAATCCCTGGGAGCAATGTCTTGTCAGTATCACTGTCGATAACAGGCAAAAATGGTCGACTTTTTCGTATATTCCGGAATGTATGAACTGTCTATATAGATATTTAAGTTTGTACAGAACTTTCAGTGTGCGAGTCCCAATCGCACCGGGAAACTTTTTATACTGATGCTTATTGTATAACATCTTCTCAAGATACCGTGCATTCCATTCAACTCCTGCTCCAAATCTGCAACGTCACAAACAGTAACCTTGCTCAGTATTTCTCACGAGCTCCTTCCCACCCCCCTCTGCCTCACGCCAAAATGGGTCACAACGTTGCGGTCGGAGCTAACTCTAAGTGCATCTAGCGGTGAGAAGCAGTCCTCGCACTACTTCGGTGACGTTGTCAGTGTATACTACAACAAGTTGCCGATTAACGTCCCGCTGGAATTTGGGAATCCCAAGCTTTCGCTGACTGCATCCGTCACTGTCGTCAGGGGCCGCGGCCGGCTGACTTTACCTGCGTACAGAGTGGCGGAAAGGCAGGCGACGCTGGCGGAGGCTGCGGCGGCGACGACGAGCAGCTGGAGGAGTGCCGACATGGCGGGCAGCGGCGGCGGGCGGCGTGCTGGAGGGACTGCACTGGCGCCCGGCGCGCTCGCTCGCCATTTATACGGCGCGTGGCGCTGCCACGGCACGCCCACTCCGCGGCTGGCCTTGCGGGGACGTGCGATGCCCCCAGCGGCGGATCCACGCTTACCTCCGACCTGGCTGCGTCATCACGCAGTTCCGCAAGCCCTTAAGGCCCTTTTACGAGAGCAGGTTTCTGGTCTCAATCGACTCCTTGTGGCAAGTGGACTACTGCAGCGCCCCTAGCGTTTTATTCCTGTCCTGAGCCTCTCCCCAGTCACAAGTGGTAGTTTTCGTCTGCACGTCAGCTATGGAATTGCGTGTGTTGTGAGAGCTGTCTGCTGTGCAGTTTCGCACCTGAAATTTTTCGGGGACCTTTTTTTTTTTTACGAAAACTTCGAATTATATTAACACCGGAAATTAGAAACATGAAAGAGGAAGCAAAACAAAATTCATAGTAGATGTCCTCAACACATGTCGTATGGTGAATTGAGAACAAAAAGATTAGGAAGTCTCGTCTCAAGATTTCAAAACAGTAATACGAGGGTTATTCCAAAAGTAAGGTCCGATCGGTCGCGAAATGGAAACGACTATGAAAATCCGATAAAGCTTTGCACAGATGTGTTGGGTAGTCTCTCTAGTATAACCCCAGTTAGCATCACGTCGCTCTTCTCATTTCTGAGCTCGCAGTGAGTGCGTAAAGATGTCTAGAAAATAGTGTCTGCCGCCAAGTGAGAAATTTCGCCTGAAGCTATGCAGCCAACATTACATAACTGTCGTGCTGTTTCGTCTTCACGACAATTCTCAGCCGCATTCTGCAGGGGCAATGAAGATGCTCCTGCATCGTTTTCAAATGGAAATGTTAGATTACCCACAATACAGTCCGCAATTGTCTCCCCCTGAGTTTCATCTCTGGTCACATGAACCGCTGTCTTTGAAGACAACATTTTGACACAGACAACGAGGTGTAGGCCAGCGTGGAGAATTGGCGGAAAGCACTGGCGGCTGCCTTCTATGATGAGGCTATTGAAAAGTTGGTACAACGCTATGACAAAAGTCTAAGTCAGAACGGCGACTACGTAGAGAAGTAGCTGAAAGGTGTAGCTAATTGTTACAAGTAAAACATTTCTGATGTTCACTGTGGTTTCAATTTGGCAATCAATCGGACCTTACTTTTGGAATAACCCTCGTATTTATTTGCTCGAGAAAATGCAATGAGGCGACAAAAATCATGGGATACCTCCTAATACCGCGTGGGACCTCGACGTGACAAGGACTCAACAAGTCATTGGAAATCTCCTGCAGAAATATTGAGCCGCTGGCCTGAGTGGCCGAGCGGTTCTAGGCGCTACAGTCTGGAACCGCACGACCGCTACGGTCGCAGGTTCGAATCCTGCCTCGGACATGGATGTGTGTGATGTCCATAGGTTAGTTAGGTTCAAGTAGTTCTAAGTTCTAGGGGACTGATGATCTCAGAAGTTAAGTCCCACAGTGCCCAGAGCCAATATTGAGCCATGCTTTTTCTATTGCCGTCCATAATTGCGAAAGTATTGCCGGTTGGGGTTTGTGAACGAATTGGCCTCTCGATTATGTCCCATCAATGTTTGATGGGGTTCATGTTGGGCGATCTGGGTGGCCAAATCATTCGCTCGAATTGCCGAAAATGTCCTTCAAACGAATCGCGATACAGCGTATCGTTCAATCGCATAACGTCTAAAATTATATGATTCCGTTTCACAAACACCAAATGGTCCGTTAGTAACAACTATGCAAAAAAAGAAAAACAACTAATAATATTTTAAATTTTACTTTTACTGAATCTGAAAAATGTTATAAGTGCTTCAGTCATAAATGTTGTGGACTGACAAGACAGCCAGTCCACAGTGACGGGTAACCGAAAGGCACGTGCTTAAACTCACGCAGGATGGCGTGAGGTCTGAAACAGGCTACGTAATGAATGCTATAAAGAAAAGTACGTAGCTGCTGGAATACTTAACTTTAATCCATCATTTGTATACGTCGTTCTTGATGAGACATGCTTCATACGATAACTATCAATTGCTATGGCGCCTTGCTAGGTCGTAGCCATTGACTTAGCTGAAGGCTATTCTAACTATCTTCTCTGCAAATAAACGAGGCTTCGTCAGTGTTGCATCGCTAGCTAAGTCGTCCGTACAACTGGGGCGAGTGCTAGTACGTCTCTCGAGACCTGCCGTGTGGTGGCGCTCGGTCTGCGATCACTGACAATGGCGACACGCGGGTCCGACATGTACTAATAGACCGCGGCCGATTTAAAGCTACCACCTAGCAAGTGTGGTGTCTGGCGGTGACACCACAATAAACGTTCTATGTTATGGAATAACTATTATTAGAATTAGATTACACATTAGCTTACACTTGGTATCATAAATAAAAGCCGTGGTTTCGCCATGAAGTACTAGGAATTATATCTTTTACGATTTGTGCTCCTTGTTATGAACGTTATGGAAGTTGCTATACAAAAAAGCTTTTTTTATGAATAACACTTAAAAGTTATTTTACCACGGATGTGAAATTTGTGTCAGTTGTAATTTACCGCTGCTCCACGTATATCAAAAATACAGTTGCAAAAGAAAGAAAATTGAAATTGAGCCTTGGGACTGAGCAATGCTGGGGAGAAAAGTTCATTATTTCAAAATCTAGAAGACACGCCCAAGAAGGAAGACATACGACATCGCGGCTATTAAAGACATCGGAATAATTTTCCTCAAGTACGAAATAAAATCACTCCACAAGGGGTTGCTAAGAAAATACAAGAAACTTTACACGCTTTTAATGACATATACGGATTCCGGAAATTAATTTGGGAATCAATAGTAATGAATTTTGTAACACACTATGTGATCAAAAGTATCCGGACACCCCCAGAAACAAACATTTCACATTAGGTGCATTGTGCTGCCACCTACTGCCAGGCACTCCATATCAGCGACCTCAGTAAACATTAGACATCGTGATAAAGCAGAATGGGGCCCCACGGTCTTCGAACGTGGTCAGCTGACTGGGTGCCACTTGTGTCATACGTCTGTACGCGAGATTTCCACACTCCTAAACATCCCTAGGTCCACTGTTTCCGACGTCATAGAGAAGTGGAAACGTGAAGGGACACATACAGAACAAAAGCGTACAGGCCAACCTCGTCTGTCGACTGACAAAGACCGCCGACAGTTTAAGACGGTCATAATGTTTAATAGGCAGACATCTATCCACACCATCACACAGGAATCCCGAAATGCATCAGGATCCATTGCAAGTACTATGACAGTTAGGCGGGAGTTGAGAAAACTTGGATTTCATGGTCGAGTGGCTGCTCATAAGCCACACATCACGCTGGTAAATGCCAAACGACGCCTCGCTTGGACGACTGAATATTGGAAAATCGTTCTGTAGAGTGAAGAATCACTTAACACAATGTGACGATCCGATGGCAGGGTGTGGGTGTGGCGAATGCTCGGTGAATTCATCTGCCAACGTGTGTAGTGCCAACAGTAAAATTCGGAGGCGGTAGTGTTATGGTGTGGTCGTGTTTTTCATTAGGGGGCTTGGACCCCTTGTTGTTTTGAGTGGCACTATCACATTACAGGCCTACACTGATGTTTTAAGCACGTTCTTGCTTCTCACTGTTGAAGAACAATTTGGGAATGGCGATTGCATCTTTCAGCATGGTCGAGCACCTGTTCATAACGCACGGCCCGTGGCGGAGTGGTTACACAAGATCCCAGTAATGGACTGGCCTGTACAGAGTCCTGAGCTGAATCTTATGGAATACCTTTGGGATGTTTTGGAATGCCCATTTCGTGTCAGGCCTCACCGACCGACATCAATACCTCTATTCAGTGCAGCACTCGGTGAAGAATGGGCTGCTATTCCCGGGGAGACCTTCCAGCACCTGATGTACGCCTGCGAGAGTGGAAGCTGTAATCAAGGCTAAGGGTGGGTCAACACCATACTGAATTCTAGCACGAACTTGTAATTCATTTCCAGCCAGGCATCCGCATACAGTGTAATCTAACTTTCTGAGGTCAGTCACACCGTTGTATCATCAACATTACCACTGCATTGTATTAATTACACTATAGAGAACAACTGCGGAAAGGTGACATGGTGCTTTATCATCCATAAAAATTCCATCGGTGATTCGGAACACGAAGTTGATGAATGGCTGGAAATGGTCTTCAAATAGCCGACCATAAACATTTCCATTCAATGATCGGTCCAGCTGGGCCAGAAGACCGCGTCCATCCCATGTAAACACATCCCACACCATGATGGAGCCACCACGAACTTGCACAGTACCTTCTTGACAACCTGGGTCCATGGCTTCGGGGGGTCAGTGTCCCACTCGTACCCTACCATTAGCTCTTACCAACCGAAATCGGGACTCATCTGACGAGACCACGGTTTTACAGTCGTCTAGAGTCCAATTGATATGGTCATGAGCCTAGGAGTGGCGCTGCAGGCGATTTTGTGCTGTTAGCAAAGGCACTCGCGTCGGTCGTCTGCTGCCGTAGCCGAAGGAAGCCAAAATTCGTCGCGCTGCCCTAATATATATGCTCGTCGTACGTCCCACACTGATTTCTGCGATTATTTCACGCAGTGCTGCTTGTCTGTTTAGCTTACAACTCTACGCGAGCGCCGTTGACCTCGGTCGTTAAGTGAAGGCAGTCGACCATTGTGTTGTTCGCGCTGAGAGGTAATGCCTGAAATTTGGTATTCTCGGCACACTCTTGATACTGTGAATCTCGGAATACTGAATTCCCTAACGATTTCCGAAACGAAATGTACCGTGCTTCTAGCTCCAACTACCATTCCACGTTCAAAGTCTGTTAATTCCTGTCGTGCAGTCGTAATCACTTTGGAAACCTTTTCATGTGTATCACCTGAGTAAAGATGACAGCTCCGTTTTTTTTTCCTTTATTGTATTTCAATGCTCCATCTGGGGTGGGCTGGCAGCAGCATATGTGCTGCTCTTCAGCCTAAAGACACTAATTGTACAAAAGAAGATATTTAAAATAACAGAAAGGAGAAAATATGGCGGAGTATAAAAACAAAAAAGGCGGAACATAAGAAAAGAAAGCACATAAAGTGGTGACTGTAAATCGGAGATAAAATTCTAAAAAAGTATGTTACACAAAAAACACACTAGATTAAAAGGCACCAGGCAAAATACGGTTGGAGTATAAAAAGTTGTATAACGATTAAAACAGCCGCATGACGAACAGTGTAGCACGGAACAGTCATGGACGATAAACAGGTCGACCACACAATTAAAACCACATCCCTAGATGACGCTGTATAAAGGCACCGAAACACAACACAAACACAGCACACTGATAACGAATAAAAACCTGAGAGGATCTGCCAGGGAGTGGGGAGAAGTGGGAAAAGGGAAAAGGAGGCGAGGAGGAAGGGAGAGAAAGGGTATGAGGTGGGGGACACGCCAAAGGAGGGCTGGGGAGCAAAGGGATGGGAGAGGAAAATAGCCGAGCAGGGGTACAGGGACTCAG
This sequence comes from Schistocerca americana, assembly GCF_021461395.2. Classification (NCBI taxonomy): domain Eukaryota; kingdom Metazoa; phylum Arthropoda; class Insecta; order Orthoptera; family Acrididae; genus Schistocerca; species Schistocerca americana. The sequence goes on along the minus strand of NC_060120.1, from coordinate 1,021,508,652 downwards.
GAGGGTAAGGAGGAAAATCCGCTCTGGGAGAAGGAGAGGAGAGGAAAAGGGGACCCTGGGGAAGGGGCGGAAAAAGCCAGATTACAATTGGAAGGAAGGGTAGATGTCACAGTGAAGTTCAACGTCCAAGAGGGGGAGGTGCTGGAAATTGCCCTGATGAAGGAGATGGAGAGTGTGGAAGTGGAGAGAGGGAGAGATACAGGTGGGGGGGGGGGGAGGTGGAGAGGAAGGAGGAATCCGGGGGGTGGGGGAATCAAGCCTGCAGACAGTGTAAGGGTTGCGGAGATTTTGGAGGAAAAGGAGGAGGTGGGGGGAGGGGTTGAGGTTGTACAGGAGTTGTGTGGGGGAAGAAGGCAGATATGGAAGGCAAGGTGGAGTGTGTGGCGTTAGAGGATTTGGAGGGCCTTGACAAAGTGTGTGTGTGCAGGGGGGGGGGGGAGATCCAGGCAATGCTGGCATAACAGAGGATAGAACGGATGAGAGATTTCTAGATGTGGAAGATGGTGGAAGGATGCAATCTCCATGTCCAGCCAGACAGGAGTTTCTGAAGGCAGAAGCGGGAATGGGCTTTATGCTGGATGGTCAGGAGATGAGAGGTCCAGGTGAGGTGACTGTCGAGAGTGAGGCCAAGGTGTCTCAGGGTGGGGGTGAGCTGGATGGGACGACCATAAATGGCGAGGTAGAAATCGTGGAGACGGATGGAGTGGGTGGGCAGCTCTGTCAATGCACCGCCCTTTTATGCCCTGTGTGCGCGATTCATGCATATAGCTCTCCCATGAATTTTGTCGCCTCATTGTATATATAGGGCGTCTGTAATTAAAGTTCCAGTTTAAAAAGGCTGTAGAAAGAGAACCACCTCTTACACTGACGTAAAATTTGAACTCATGGAGAAAAAAGTTAATGAAAATTTGACCAATAGATGGCGCTGTACGCGTCAGAAATGCGCAACAACAGGCTATTCCTCAGTTTGCGTGCGAGACCTCCAACATGACTGTGTCCATGAAGGACCGTGAGCTGCTGGTAAAGATATTTTACAAGAGCGGCGTCTATGTGCCCTGATGAAATTATGGACACTTTAGGGAAGAGACATTGGTCCAGTGTCTACTAAGAGTTTGGAGAATAAGATTACAGTATTCGTAATGACAGGCTCTTTTGAAATGCGGTGTGGCATAGGAAGGTTCAAATGGTGCATGGGGGCATAATTATTTATAATGCAAATACTTTTTAATTATAGTCACTGTCTGTCCAGTTACGCAGTCTCGTAACCGGTTGGCCCTGTCTAGTATAGTACGCAATCTGACTGCATAGCATAACAACAAAGAATGAAAGAAAATTTCCGTTAACACAATTAATTAATTAAGTCCCCGGCAACTATACAACCTAGGAAACAACAAAACACAAATGTAGCTGTTCTGTGTGTGGAAGTGTGATTCAACGTACACATCTGGCACTGTTCTTCTTCAATAAGACCAGATATTTTAAATACCATTTATACTAAAGTAATTTAAAAAACCAGAAATACTATAATTGCACATAGAAACCAGAAATGCAGTCTAATACGAGAACAAGAGCCAGATGCTTTGTTGACTGAACCTGTGACCAAGAGGCATTATTGTTTAAGACATTGAAATAATAAAAAAAAGGATTTTTTTTACCTTCATGTATATTGACGAAAAGCACACTCTGATCATTACAGCATCCCCAATCCAACAATATCTGGTGTCTAGCCCATCAAAACAATATGACAACATCTGAACAAGCACTCTCCATGGGAACTTCTCAACAACGACTCACCACTGCTATATCTCAACAAGCACTGCCTACTGCTACTTCTCAATAATCACTCTCCACTACCACATATCAACAAGCACTGCCCGTGGAGGCGGCTGAATAATACTCTTTGGCGCACTCTCTAGCGCTGTGGCTCAGTGTAGCCATCTTTCATATGACCATCCTCCACGGGCTAGAATTTGATGGTATTTTTGCCAGCATTGGTGGTGAAAATACCACCAAATTCGTCCAAAAAATACAGACAAAAATAAAAGATAATATTAATAAGTAAATATCACATAACTAGATAAAATTTTGGCTTTGCACTGACCGTTCTATAACCTAATACATAAAATACAGTAAGGAATACAAATGCTTTCATACATATGATTTTACATAATAGTTTACATAAGTATTATTCAATCAATTGCACCCAGTAATGTTGAACAGGTGCAGACTACAACAAGTGACATTATGTCAGTAGAAACAGTTCCATCAGTGGCACCCAGCAATGTTGACAGGTGCAGACAGCAACAAGTGACACCATTTCAGTAGAAGCAGTTCCATCAATTGCACCCAGCAATGTTGAGCAGGTGCAGACACCAACAAGTGACATCATTTCAGTAGAAGCAGTCCATCAGTGGCACCCAGTAATGTTGAGCAGGTGCAGACACCAACAAGTGACATCATTTCAGTAGAAGCAGTCCATCAATGGCACCCAGTAATGTTGAGCAGGTGCAGACACCAACAAGTGACATTATGTCAGTAGAAATAGTTCCACCAGTGGCACCCAGCAATGTTGAACAGGAGCAGGCACGAACAACAGTTTGAAGGCACACACAATTGCTTTTACAAAATCATCATCAATGCTCTTACACTAAACATACAAATTATAATAAACACACAAATGATATCAGATAATTGTCATATTAACTATTGCAATACACAGATAACAGTAAACCTATAATATTTATGGGTGTCAGTGCAAGCCACAACAAACAAGTAAAATAATATTTAGGAGATAGATCGGTACCAGTTATTTGGGATTAGGAAACGAAAACACACTCACTCACCTTTCATCCACATTAAGTACTACTGTGTAATTGAATAGTGTTAACTGTGTAAATGCAATTCTGTCAAAATTTGATGTCCAACATGTGTATCAAGTAGTAGTGGCAGCAATGTATAACAGTCAATAATAGTTAGTCAACGTCATAGTCATCAGGTCAAGACCAATGTTTGCCAAGCTAGATCAAAATGTACGGTTGCTGAACAACTGTCAGTGTGCCAAGATATGCAAATACTTCCTCTCTCCAAAAAAAGTATATACTGTTTATTGATTTAACAAAGTGTGTGTGTAGACAATCTTCTTTCCACTTGAGTGTTCTAGTCTGCCATCTTCATCCTCCTTGTTCCATATAAACCAACAAAAAAAATATGCTCCTCACTTACTTTACCTCTTATCCACCAAAACTCCAATAATCATCAGCATCACTTAATCTTAATACTTCAATAATACCTCTTATGTCGATACATATAAACCTTATCATCAATATCATTTACCTTACCTCTTGTCCACCAAAACTCCAATAATCATCAACTTCACACAATCTCAATACCTCAATAATACCTCTTCAATACGTCGACACATATAAACCTTATCGCCAATATCATTTCACTTCCATAACAACTCTTTCCTCTAGTCACTCTCCTCGAACAAGTACAGATAAAATGCTAGTGCAAACTTCAATTCATCATCCCATACAATCCGAAGACACAATGACCACACACAACCTCTGTGTAGTCCACCTGAGCCAAATCTTCTACTCATTATGAATTATAAAATACATTTTGGTTACCTTGTCAATCATAAAATAAAAGAAATGCATACATGACCTCTAACAGCCTTCAGTTTGAATAACTTTCAGTAAGTAAGTACGAGTACGGAGTGTGAATGATCATAATATTTCACAGTGTGTACACCACTTAAAGAATCATGGCAAAACAGAAGCAAACATGAAGTATTTCTTGCGTCAAGTGTCACTTGCTATTTCAATTGCTCACGAAGAATGCAGTGTAATAACTGTCAGTGGTCAAAACCTAGTGTTGGTATGTCATGTCGTTAGCTTCCTTCCTATTAGCATAAATTTATACAGCTTTCATAAAACCTCCGGCTCGTGTGACTTCTATGACGTTTCTTGAACTAATGTCGTTCGTCGAATTATAGCAGTTCATTTTCTTATCTTAAAAATATAAGACACTGAGCGTAAGCAAAACATGCAATAGCGAGTAAATATACCAGTAGAGAACAGAATGTCAAGCACAATCCCTACAACGAGGCTCTGCCAAGCAAACAATCTACACTCCTGGAAATGGAAAAAAGAACACATTGACACCGGTGTGTCAGACCCACCATACTTGCTCCGGACACTGCGAGAGGGCTGTACAAGCAATGATCACACGCACGGCACAGCGGACACACCAGGAACCGCAGTGTTGGCGGTCGAATGGCGCTAGCTGCGCAGCATTTCTGCACCGCCGTCGTCAGTGTCAGCCGGTTTGCCGTGGCATACGGAGCTCCATGGCAGTCTTTAACACTGGTAGCATGCCGCGACAGCGTGGACGTGAACCGTATGTGCAGTTGACGGACTTTGAGCGAGGGCGTATAGTGGGCATGCGGAAGGCCGGGTGGACGTACCGCCGAATTGCTCAACACGTGGGGCGTGAGGTCTCCACAGTACATCGATGTTGTCGCCAGTGGTCGGCGGAAGGTGCACGTGCCCGTCGACCTGGGACCGGACCGCAGCGACGCACGGATGCACGCCAAGACCGTAGGATCCTACGCAGTGCCGTAGGGGACCGCACCGCCACTTCCCAGCAAATTAGGGACACTGTTGCTCCTGGGGTATCGGCGAGGACCATTCGCAACCGTCTCCATGAAGCTGGGCTACGGTCCCGCACACCGTTAGGCCGTCTTCCGCTCACGCCTCAACATCGTGCAGCCCGCCTCCAGTGGTGTCGCGACAGGCGTGAATGGAGGGACGAATGGAGACGTGTCGTCTTCAGCGATGAGAGTCGCTTCTGCCTTGGTGCCAATGATGGTCGTATGCGTGTTTGGCGCCGTGCAGGTGAGCGCCACAATCAGGACTGCATACGACCGAGGCACACAGGGCCAACACCCGGCATCATGGTGTGGGGAGCGATCTCCTACACTGGCCGTACACCACTGGTGATCGTCGAGGGGACACTGAATAGTGCACGGTACATCCAAACCGTCATCGAACCCATCGTTCTACCATTCCTAGACCGGCAAGGGAACTTGCTGTTCCAACAGGACAATGCACGTCCGCATGTATCCCGTGCCACCCAACGTGCTCTAGAAGGTGTAAGTCAACTACCCTGGCCAGCAAGAACTCCGGATCTGTCCCCCATTGAGCATGTTTGGGACTGGATGAAGCGTCGTCTCACGCGGTCTGCACGTCCAGCACGAACGCTGGTCCAACTGAGGCGCCAGGTGGAAATGGCATGGCAAGCCGTTCCACAGGACTACATCCAGCATCTCTACGATCGTCTCCATGGGAGAATAGCAGCCTGCATTGCTGCGAAAGGTGGATATACACTGTACTAGTGCCGCCATTGTGCATGCTCTGTTGCCTGTGTCTATGTGCCTGTGGTTCTGTCAGTGTGATCATGTGATGTATCTGACCCCAGGAATGTGTCAATAAAGTTTCCCCTTCCTGGGACAATGAATTCACGGTGTTCTTATTTCAATTTCCAGGAGTGTATAATTAATACCATAGTGTGACCTAAACTCTATGTTCGTACACAGTATATCAGCATTTCTACATACCAAAATAAAGAGTAGTTATGACAACAAAACAGTAATGTGTAAATATGCAATCCATAAGCAAAGCAGCAAATACAGGGTGTTTCAAAAATGACCGGTATATTTGAAACGGCAATAAAAACTAAACGAGCAGCGATAGAAATACACCGTTTGTTGCAATATGCTTGGGACAACAGTACATTTTCAGGCGGACAAACTTTCGAAATTACAGTAGTTACAATTTTCAACAACAGATGGCGCTGCAAGTGATGTGAAAGATATAGAAGACAACGCAGCCTGTAGGTGCTCCATTCTGTACGTCGTCTTTCTGCTGTAAGCGTGTGCTGTTCACAAGGTGCAAGTGTGCTGTGGACAACATGGTTTATTCCTTAGAACAGAGGATTTTTCTGGTGTTGGAATTCCACCGCCTAGAACACAGTGTTGTTGCAACAAGACGAAGTTTTCAACGGAGGTTTAATGTAACCAAAGGACCGAAAAGCGATACAATAAAGGATCTGTTTGAAAAATTTCAACGGACTGGGAACGTGATGGATGAACGTGCTGGAAAGGTAGGGCGACCGCGTACGGCAACCACAGAGGGCAACGCGCAGCTAGTGCAGCAGGTGATACAACAGCAGCCTTGGGTTTCCCTTCGCCATGTTGCAGCTGCGGTCCAAATGACGCCAACGTCCACGTATCGTCTCATGCACCAGAGTTTACACCTCTATCCATACAAAATTCAAACGCGGCAACCCCTCAGCGCCGCTACCATTGCTGCACGAGAGACATTCGCTAACGATATAGTGCACAGGATTGATGACGGTAATATGCATGTGGGCAGCATTTGGTTTACTGACGAAGCTTATTTTTACCTGGACGGCTTTGTCAATAAACAGAACTGGCGCATATGGGGAACCGAAAAGCCCCATGTTGCAGTCCCATCGTCCCTGCATCCTCAAAAAGTACTGGTCTGGGCCGCCATTTCTTCCAAAGGAATCATTGGCCCATTTTTCAGATCCGAAACGATTACTGCATCGCGCTATCTGGACATTCTTCGTGAATTTGTGGCGGTACAAACTGCCTTAGACGACACTGCGAACACCTCGTGGTTTATGCAAGATGGTGCCCGGCCACATCGCACGGCCGACGTCTTTAATTTCCTAAATGAATATTTCGATGATCGTGTGATTGCTTTGGGCTATCCGAAACATACAGGAGGCGGCGTGGATTGGCCTCCCTATTCGCCAGACATGAACCCCTGTGACTTGTTTCTGTGGGGACACTTGAAAGACCAGGTGTACCGCCAGAATCCAGAAACAATTGAACAGCTGAAGCAGTACATCTCATCTGCATGTGAAGCCATTCCGCCAGACACGTTGTCAAAGGTTTCGGGTAATTTCATTCAGAGACTACGCCATATTATTGCTACGCATGGTGGATATGTGGAAAATATCGTACTATAGAGTTTCCCAGACCGCAGCGCCATCTGTTGTTGACAATTGTAACTACTGTAATTTCGAAAGTTTGTCTGCCTGAAAATGTACTGTTGTCCCAAGCATATTGCAACAAACGGTGTATTTCTATCGCTGCTCGTTTAGTTTTTATTAACGTTTCAAATATACCGGTCATTTTTGAAACACCCTGTATGTATCTTACATAATAAACAGGTCATTAGCATCATATCAGCATAAGCAAATAAATGTTCATATGTAATCTTAATAAGTAAACCTGAAGACGCAAGCAGATAAATCACAAAGTAAAACCTACATACATAACCACATCAGCACAATTAATCAGGTGACAATTATAATTTAAATAAATAAGCACAGCAGGCACATAATTAAAAAAAATATGACGTCAGTGAAGAAGCATAGCAGCCAAGCGATGCATAATATACATAAGTAACAACCCTGTTCATTAATCAATCATTGTCAAAATCAGTTAATGTACGCAAGCACGTCGCTTCACAAGTAAATTCATAGAACATGAAATTTAGTACAAAGTATGAATCACGTAATCGCGAGCAGCAAATTACGTCTAAAGTACGTACCTAAATGGAAATATGTTACCTGAAAAATAAACTCAATTAATAGTTACCTTTTTAGTTTATTACTTTCTTCTTCGAAATGACATTCTTCCTGAAAATTTCTCGATAGCAAGTCCTCTTAACGTCGGACACACACAGAATTTACCTGAAGTTCTTAAATATTTTATACAACCGTATCCTGAAAAATACTGAACGTTAATAACATAATTTACCAAGTCACTATAGCTTTATACTGAATTTAATCGGAGAAATTAGACTGTGTATTTGTTTACGGCTGTCAGTGCATTCGCACTGAGCGCTCGATCAGCTGTAGGTGCGCGTGACGTAGGAAGCAATTGTTCGCGGTCAACGACTGCCTTGTGCGCCGCGCAGACTTGACTGTTGCTTTGAGTATGTGCCGCCGCCAAAACACAGCGCGGTATCCTTGTACTCTCCGCATGTTTACGTATAACTGTTGGTTTCTCGAAAGTATGTCATTCCACAAAAATTTTAACGTTCGATATGTGATGTATTCCCTTAGAGCGTCGAGATTTAAGAGTTTCTACTTCGACAGTGTTATCATGAATAATTTTGCGAACTCTATATGGACCGTTATAAAGCAGAAAAAATTTGCGGCACAAGCCTTTTCCTTTGTGAGACAAACGGTGAGACTTAATTAACACCTTTTGACCAACTGACAAGATTTTTAAACGACCAGGACGTTTAGCTGATTTCTCTCTTCTAGCAGCCGCAGACGCAATATTTTGTAGAGCCTGGTTGACAACTTCAGAATGCCGCAGTTTCCGTGAAGGCGGAAAAGGAACGATTTCAGAAATGCGATTTGTCGGTTCTTTGTTTTTTAATATCAATATAGGTGGTAAAGAAGTTGAATCATTAGGGAGTTCATTCAGAATGGTTTGAAAAATATGAAGATACTGATCCCAAGTTCTGTGATTCTGATGACAATGAAGTCGACACAATTTATTGATTTCCTTCATCCATCTCTCTGAAGCGTTAGATTGAGGGTGAAAGTGAAATGAAAATTGGTTTAATCTCACAACGCCGTAGAGTACGAAGCCAAATTTTAGAGCGAAACTGTGATCCATTATCTGATATAACCTTATCAACATGACCTTTAAGAAAACGTTTGATGAAAGCATTAGATACTGAACGAGCTGTTGCTTTGCGTAAAGGTGTAAAACACACTTATTTTGATGTCAATTCCACTGCTACCAAAATGTACGCAAAACCGTTAGTAGAACGAACCACTGGACCGAACAAATCGACTGCAGCCATCTCCTTTAATTTCGCTGGAATGATAGGAAACCACGGTGCTCTGTGAGAAATCGTCGGCGGCTTAGTCTTTTGACATAATTTGCATTTGGCAAGAACAGATCGAATACGTTTTTCCATATTACTGAAGTAGCAATTTTCTCGTAATTTATGGAAGCATTTTCTGGAACCAAAGTGTGCATAACTGAAATGTGTGTACCAAATCAATTTATTAACTCACTCATCAGGAATACAAACTAACCAAACAGAGTTGTTGACCGATTTTCGTTTAAAAAGAACTTTCCAGATAGTTCGCAAAAACAAGGTGTGGCCAAATTGTCCAATCTAACAAAGCGTCTAAGAAAATTACAGACACCAAGGAAACTACGAACATCACGTTTTGTGGTAGGAACAGCATAATTACGAATAGCGTCTAGTTTTTCTGGATCAGGAAGAATACCTTCTGTAGAAATAATATGACCAAGAAATTTTACCTGAGAACGACCAAATTCAGATTTTTCCAAGTTCACTGTAATGTCAACTCTTGCAAAAATACGTAATAATGAATCCAAAATTTTGTTATGCTCACTCCAAGAACGTTTATCAATAAGAATATCGTCAACATATGAAGTAATATTGTCACGAAGATAAACAGGTAAAATTGCGTTTAAACTACGAATGAATGTTGCTGAAGATACAGTAAGTCCAAACGGTAATTTTCGAAATCACTTTTGGGTAAAATAGTCATGCCCGGTTATTCTTTACCGACTCTCTAGATAGACTGATAGTTGAAGAGTTGTTCTGATAGATACAAAGAATAGTAGAAGAGTAGGCAGCGGTGCAGAAAACTAAAAGGGAAATAGCACCACTACAGCTCGGGGCCCTGTGCGCGCTACGGCACATATTCACTTAGTGTAGCGAATCCCCTGAGGACATTAATAGCCGCACATAAATTCCAGTTTGTGACTTAGGGGCCAATTTGGTGGAAGTGCGTACATAAATTGATCTAACCATGAACATGGATGTACGTCGTTCTTAGAATTGCGAAAGATCTTAAATTTCCGAACAGTTAAGAAGTGTTTATAGTCAAAGTTTTCTCCTCGTGGCGACAAAGACCTACCGCGTCTGTCCCAGTCCGAATGTCGATTATTGTCAAGTTCGCGCGCCTGGCGCTCTCTTGTTGCTTCTCGAAAATGAAATAAATTATTTTCTTCAAAGCCCTCTGCTATCTGTGATTCTAAATTTCTTCTGCTGTCTTTTCCTACGATTCCGGCTTCAATTTGTTTGACTTGCTTTTGTAATGCCTCAAATTCCCCTTTAACGCGTTTATTAAATTTTCCCTGATTTTCAACATGCTTATTAATGCTCTGGTACTCTGCGGTTTCTGCAAATGGCAATGGAGCTGTATCATCTGAATCTCTGTCCTCATTTAAACTAAGACTTGTCAGTTTAATGAAATCTCCTCATCTCTTTCCGATAAGTCACCTATCTGTTCTTTCTGTTTATTTACGTCTTCCGTAAGTGTCGCGACTCGGGTTTCGGTATTGACACATTTAGTAGTTAACTGTTCATACTGTTGCGTTAGGTTATTTATTCTGCCATCTGGTACGGATTCCTCGATTCTTTCAAGTATTTCTTCCTTATCGTGTGCACGTTGTAAATGTAACTCTGAAAATTTTTGTACTATCACGCGATCTCTTTCTTCCTGTTCTCTATCCTGTTCCTTTTGTCTGATGTTTATTGAAATTAATCTATTATTGTGAGCATTCAAAATCGGTTGTACCTCTTCTCTAATTTCTTTCTTTAATTCATCTATCATGTTTCTGAAGCATGTCCCTATCCGTGAGTCTAACCGTGTTTCCATTGTTCCCATATCAATTTCTAACCGTGTTGCCAAAGTTCCCATCTCTGTTTTTAATTCAGATCGTAACTGTGAACCCAGTGAGTCTAACCGTGTTTCCATTGTTCCCATATTTGTTTTTAATTCAGATCCCAAATTTAATATTGCACTCATCAACTGCTCCATATTAACTTGTTCGAAATTCTTTTCGCCCCTAACATTTCCCGTAAAACTAACTTCCTTCGTCATAGCAGTAAAGCTATCTGTGTTCGATACTATCCCAGAATCTTCTGTCGTTAATCTCGTATTCTGAAAATGTTTTGATTGTAAAAAATTTTGAATTGGTTCCGTTTATTTTCCCTGCTTATTAAATTATTTTCTACTTCATTATTCATCATACTGTTCTCCTGTGTCGGCGAGTTCGCCATGTTAACAACTTCGTCATTCTCACTATTTATCATTTTTGCCTTTATCATCGATCGTGTAATCATTTACAAAACATACAAAACTCGTCACTATACGAAAATTACACACAATGACACTTTATCACCAACAATACCATTCACACGAAATGCTTCCCTCAAACACGATTAACGAACAATTGAAATCTTCATAATTGCACAAAATTGTCAAACCCGTATACAAGACAACAAAAATTAAATTCTGCAAAAAATACCATTAGAAGAAGGCCAATTACCAAATCTACACATGCAATATAGACTACAATTACTAAACTACAAATTACTTCAACAATACTACTGTCCGCTATTTTTACTATCAGAAGATTCCAAGGGACGATCCTGGCAGGGTGGCCACGTGCATGGGGGCTTAATTATTTACAATGCAAATACTTTTTAATTTTAGTAGCTGTCTGTCCGGTTACGCAGTCTCGTAACCGGTTGGCCCTGTCTAGTATAGTACGCAATCTGACTGCATGGAACAACAACAAAGAATGAAAGAAAATTTCCGTTAACACAATTAATTAAATAAGTCCCCAGCAACTATAAAAGCTAGGAAACAACAAAACACAAGTGTAGCTGTTCTGTGTGTGGAAGTGTGATTCAACGTACACATCTGGCACGGTTCTTCTTCAATAAGACCAGATATTTTAAATACCATTTATACTGAAGTAATTAAAAAAAACAGAAATACTATAATTGCACATAGAAACCAGAAATGCAGTCTAATACGAGAACACGAGCCAGATGCTTTGTTGACTGAACCTGTGACCAAGAGGCATTATTGTTTAAGACATTGAAATAATAAAAAAAAGGAATTTTTTTTACCTTCATATACACTCCTGGAAATTGAAATAAGAACATCGTGAATTCATTGTCCCAGGAAGGGGAAACTTTATTGACACATTCCTGGGGTCAGATACATCACATGATCACACTGACAGAACCACAGGCACATAGACACAGGCAACAGAGCATGCACAATGTCGGCACTAGTACAGTGTATATCCACCTTTCGCAGCAATGCAGGCTGCTATTCTCCCATGGAGACGATCGTAGAGATGCTGGATGTAGTCCTGTGGAACGGCTTGCCATGCCATTTCCACCTGGCGCCTCAGTTGGACCAGCGTTCGTGCTGGACGCGCAGACCGCGTGAGACGACGCTTCATCCAGTCCCAAACATGCTCAATGGGGGACATATCCGGAGATCTTGCTGGCCAGGGTAGTTGACTTACACCTTCTAGAGCACGTTGGGTGGCACGGGATACATGCGGACGTGCATTGTTCTGTTGGAACAGCAAGTTCCCTTGCCGGTCTAGGAATGGTAGAACGATGGGTTCGATGACGGTTTGGATGTACCATGCACTATTCAGTGACCCCTCGACGATCACCAGTGGTGTACGGCCAATGTAGGAGATCGCTCCCCACACCATGATGCCGGGTGTTGGCCCTGTGTGCCTTGGTCGTATGCAGTCCTGATTGTGGCGCTCACCTGCACGGCGCCAAACACGCATACGACCATCATTGGCACCAAGGCAGAAGCGACTCTCATCGCTGAAGACGACACGTCTCCATTCGTCCCTCCATTCACGCCTGTCGCGACACCACTGGAGGCGGGCTGCACGATGTTGGGGCGTGAGCGGAAGACGGCCTAACGGTATGCGGGACCGTAGCCCAGCTTCATGGAGACGGTTGCGAATGGTCCTAGCCGATACCCCAGGAGCAACAGTGTCCCTAATTTGCTGGGAAGTGGCGGTGCGGTCCCCTACGGCACTGCGTAGGATCCTACGGTCTTGGCGTGCATCCGTGCGTCGCTGCGGTCCGGTCCCAGGTCGACGGGCACGTGCACCTTCCGCCGACCACTGGCGACAACATCGATGTACTGTGGAGACCTCACGCCCCACGTGTTGAGCAATTCGGCGGTACGTCCACCCGGCCTCCCGCATGCCCACTATACGCCCTCGCTCAAAGTCCGTCAACTGCACATACGGTTCACGTCCACGCTGTCGCGGCATACTACCAGTGTTAAAGACTGCGATGGAGCTCCGTATGCCACGGCAAACTGGCTGACACTGACGGCGGCGGTGCACAAATGCTGCGCAGCTAGCGCCATTCGACGGCCAACACCGCGGTTCCTGGTGTGTCCGCTGTGCCGTGCGTGTGATCATTGCTTGTACAGCCCTCTCGCAGTGTCCGGAACAAGTATGGTGGGTCTGACACACCGGTGTCAATGTGTTCTTTTTTCCATTTCCAGGAGTGTATATTGACGAAAAGCACACTCTGATCATTACAGCATCCCCAATCCAACAATATCTGGTGTCCAGCCCATCAAAACAGTATGACAACATCTGAACAAGCACTCTCCATGGGAACTTCTCAACAACGACTCACCACTGCTACACCTCAACAAGCACTGCCTATTGCTACTTCTCAATAAGCACTCTCCACTACCACATCTCAACAAGCACTGCCCGTGGAGGCGGCTGAATAATACTCTTTGGCGCACTCTCTGGCGCTGTGGCTCAGCGTAGCCACCTTTCAATGGCTCTGAGCACTATGGGACTTAACATCTGAGGTTATCAGTCCCCTAGACTTAGAAATATTTAAACCTAACTAATCTAAGGACATCACACACATCCATGCCCGAGGAAAGATTAGAACCTGCGACTGTAGCAGTCGCGCGTTTCCGGACTGAAGCGCCTAGAACCGCTCGGACACAACGGCCGGCTGGCATAGGAAGGAAAGCCATCGATCCGACGTCTATCGAAGATGTGCCCACAGTACTGCAGGAGGTGTCGAGCGGTGGCGTGCAGACATGCAGTGCACGGGGAATCGCCCGTACACTGGACCTGTCTGTGATCACGGTGCATAAAGTCCTACAAAACATCCTGCATTACTATCCATACAAAATCACCGATGTTCAGGAGTTGCTTCCTGTTGACCTGCCAGCGAGACAAACGTTCTCTCTCAAATTTCTTGCTCGCATGGAAGTGGACAATGAATGGCCATAGAGCATTCTATGGATAGACGAAGCCCATTTCCGTCTCCAAGGACATGCCAATAAGCAGAATTACAGAATATGGACAATGGAAAATCCACACGCTTGCAATGGTGACTGTGTCATGTGCGTTGATGGCATCGTTACCGTTTGTCGTGGGGGCGTGTTTTTTTCGAGGAGATGAGTCCTCTGGGTCCTGTTGTCTGTACCTTGACTGGTAAACGCTATGAAAGTCTTTTGTGCACCAACATCATTCCACCCCTTCAAGGGCGTGCATGTGAGGGTAGGGTAAATATTGTGCAAAAGGCGCTTCTCCTCCCATTGCAAAGCCTGTGATGCGGCTGCTGCAGAGGCATTTCGGAAGTGCTAGAATTACTAGCTGTCATTTGCTTACAGCCTGGCCATCCGGATCACCTGATCTTAATCCGTGTGTCTTCTGGTTTGGGGTAACCTGCAAGATGTCGTGCTCAGTGCTACAATTACAAACGTGGCTGAATTGAAAGCACGCATTGCGCAACGCATTCTGAATGTGACTCGCAAGACATTTAGACCTGTTGTGGAACGTACTGTTTCTCGATTTAAACTCGCGGCACAAACAGTGGGCAGTATATTGAACACGGCTCACGCCAGTCTCACGACAATTATAAACCGATGCCATTTTCCTTTTTTAAGCTGTTCTTAGTCCCAGGACAGTTACAAAACCCATGTTATCTTGCTTTTATGCGCTTTTGGGCTCAGGATAATCAAAAACCGATTCTTCACATCCGATGTGGTACGATCTCCGTGGTAGATGGGTTTACCCAACTAACAGTGCCGATCTTCCGCAGTTATGCGTATTGAACAGTACGGTTGGTGCAATGCGGAACTCGAACTGTAGCCGTCGTATTGTTATTCATCTGTCATTTGTAGCCGACCCCAATACTTGCGATGTTTACAGTGCCATCTATTGGTCAAATTTTTGTTATATGTTTTTTGTTCATTGACGTCTCCCCCTGCGTCAATAGCATGCTGATCAAATTCGACGTCAATTTGAGTGAGTGGCTCTCTTTCTTCAACGTTTTGAAATTGAGGCTTTAATTATTAACACCCTGTATTTACAAACACATCAAACAAACTGTAGAAAGTAGTAAATAGCGTCTTTTTAGCTTATCCTTTGTATCTTGTTTTCTTACGTGTTCAAAACAATAATATATCCAGTAAAACAGATCTGACATTTTCGCTGTTCACATGATTTTCATTAAAACCATTTATCTATTTACGTTCTCATTCATGCGTAGTGTAGTCTCTTTCTTTGCCTTTTGGCTTTCAAATATTTTGTCTCTCGTGTGGGAGAATACTAGCAGAAGAATACTATTCACTCGTGCAACCTTCGCAATGTCTCACGAAAACAACCCCACAACGAGTAATCGATATTGTCCTTGTGTAAAACGAATTTCACTCAAATCTGGATCGCCCGCGGTCAGGATCAATTCGAGAACATTTTTACACACAAGCGACATATCATTTGGTGTCTCTTCCTCAAATATTAGTTGTCTTTCCTTGTGCTATTGACAGGTCCTTTAAAAATACATTTAAATCTAGTGAGCGTGGAAATGGATTGTTTTTCTTTCAAAATAAGTATCGTATGGACATTCTTCTGTAAAAGAAAAACTGGACTCACATTCGGGAGAATGACGTTCAAATCCTTGTCTGCCCATCTAGATTTAGGTTTCCCGCTGTTTGCCTACAATCGCTCCAGGCAAATTCCAAGATGGTTCCTCGGCCGATTTCCTTCCCAACCATTTCGCAATCCGAGCTTGTGCTCCTTCTCCAATGACCACACTGCCGTCGGGACACTAAACTCTCCAATAGAAAATTTCTGAAGCTTGTTTTAGAGGTAAATGTTGAAGTAAGAGACCCTTCATTTCCATTTACGTAATTCCTGAGATCTTTAAAAGATTTAGTGAAAGCAGGAAGAACTAGTCTTTTTGTATCGTTCCAGATTCAATAAAAATGCGCCATCTGTTGAACTTGTTGGAAAGAACGAAAATATAATAGTTCTGTTAAATTTTTAGTTTAATAATGGTACTTTTCAATTCCATAATTTACCAATTATTTCATTTTTCATCGGTAAAAGCAGGTTGGCAATACAAAAAAGTCACGTTATTTTATAATGACGTGCTAAAATGTAAGACACGGTTTAACTACATAAGTTGCATATTACATGTGAAGGAAACTCGCCAGTAAACTGAACATGTAACGAGCAAGGACTCTCACAAGCTTCCATGACAGTAGGGGCAATGCATTTTCCCAATACACGTGATTCATTGATATTGAGAACAATATTATCTACTCATCATTTTCTCCTGTTGGTTTATACAGTGCACTTTAAGTACCTGCTCAGTGTTATAAAAGTAAAGAAGGTAACAGCGAAATTATACAGTTAACATCTTGTTACGTTCCCTGATTTTACTTTTTCCGTCATTTTCTGTTAGTTCCGTGAAAAGCCCAATTTTCCCAATTAATGGTTTTCCTGCCATTAAAAATTTCGTGTGGGCAACATTTCCACACATTTCACGCTTCTGAGCCACCAACAGAAGCTTCAAATTCATGTTTCAAATCGAGTATGTGTAACCTACACTCCTGGAAATGGAAAAAAGAACACATTGACACCGGTGTGTCAGACCCACCATACTTGCTCCGGACACTGCGAGAGGGCTGTACAAGCAATGATCACACGCACGGCACAGCGGACACGCCAGGAACCGCGGTGTTGGCCGTCGAATGGCGCTAGCTGCGCAGCATTTGTGCACCGCCGCCGTCAGTGTCAGCCAGTTTGCCGTGGCATACGGAGCTCCATCGCAGTCTTTAACACTGGTAGCATGCCGCGACAGCGTGGACGTGAACCGTATGTGCAGTTGACGGACTTTGAGCGAGGGCGTATAGTGGGCATGCGGGAGGCCGGGTGGACGTACCGCCGAATTGCTCAACACGTGGGGCGTGAGGTCTCCACAGTACATCGATGTTGTCGCCAGTGGTCGGCGGAAGGTGCACGTGCCCGTCGACCTGGGACCGGACCGCAGCGACGCACGGATGCACGCCAAGACCGTAGGATCCTACGCAGTGCCGTAGGGGACCGCACCGCCACTTCCCAGCAAATTAGGGACACTGTTGCTCCTGGGGTATCGGCGAGGACCATTCGCAACCGTCTCCATGAAGCTGGGCTACGGTCCCGCACAC
Source organism: Schistocerca americana (assembly GCF_021461395.2). NCBI lineage: Eukaryota > Metazoa > Arthropoda > Insecta > Orthoptera > Acrididae > Schistocerca > Schistocerca americana. The sequence continues at coordinate 1,021,491,243 of NC_060120.1, read as the reverse complement.
CGTTAGGCCGTCTTCCGCTCACGCCCCAACATCGTGCAGCCCGCCTCCAGTGGTGTCGCGACAGGCGTGAATGGAGGGACGAATGGAGACGTGTCGTCTTCAGCGATGAGAGTCGCTACTGCCTTGGTGCCAATGATGGTCGTATGCGTGTTTGGCGCCGTGCAGGTGAGCGCCACAATCAGGACTGCATACGACCGAGGCACACAGGGCCAACACCCGGCATCATGGTGTGGGGAGCGATCTCCTACACTGGCCGTACACCACTGGTGATCGTCGAGGGGACACTGAATAGTGCACGGTATATCCAAACCGTCATCGAACCCATCGTTCTACCATTCCTAGACCGGCAAGGGAACTTGCTGTTCCAACAGGACAATGCACGTCCGCATGTATCCCGTGCCACCCAACGTGCTCTAGAAGGTGTAAGTCAACTACCCTGGCCAGCAAGATCTCCGGATCTGTCCCCCATTGAGCATGTTTGGGACTGGATGAAGGGTCGTCTCACGCGGTCTGCACGTCCAGCACGAACGCTGGTCCAACTGAGGCGCCAGGTGGAAATGGCATGGCAAGCCGTTCCACAGGACTACATCCAGCATCTCTACGATCGTCTCCATGGGAGAATAGCAGCCTGCTTTGCTGCGAAAGGTGGATATACACTGTACTAGTGCCGACATTGTGCATGCTCTGTTGCCTGTGTCTATGTGCCTGTGGTTCTGTCAGTGTGATCATGTGATGTATCTGACCCCAGGAATGTGTCAATAAAGTTTCCCCTTCCTGGGACAATGAATTCACGGTGTTCTTATTTCAATTTCCAGGAGTGTACATAGTGTTGCCACTCACGCAACTTGTAGGACAATGAGTAACAAAAACGGAGTAGTTTGTTTCAGAATATAAATAATTTTTGGCTTATAAGAAGTATATGTGGTATTTTTTGGGGCACTATGAAAACGGTTCCACAGTGTTTCGTCACCTGGCTGAACTCTAAACAGCAATCAGTCTTGAAAAACAGCATTCGAATTTGATTTTCCTTTTAAAGACAAGTCATGTAATGCATGAAACAATATGTTGCAGGGTGTCGATGGTCAAACCCAGGACTCCAGACGGCCAACCTGAAGCCGGGACCCACCGCGCTGTATTTCGTCAGGAGGCCGAGCAAGGTCAATGACGTCAAAGGGCAATGCAGAGTGATACAGCAGTATTCGGAAGTATTCCTTTATTCACATAATTTGCAGTACTACCATAGGTGCAGCGTAGTGTCGGCGTGCCGCCCGTAGCGCTGTTCCGCGAGTCACTAACATCTCGTATGCCAACGCCTCTCCTTCGTCATCAAGGCCACTCAGCTGGGAGTTGGCCGCCATCTGCCCGGTCGCCGCCCGCCGAGGTGTAGCGTCCTGCGCTGCGTAGCTGCCTGCGATTCCGTAGACTGTTGGTCACTGGTCCCCACCACCCTCTGCCCCGTTTGGCCCGCTCTGTCCGACTATGGGATGAAGGTGGTTGTACTGGTCACCCTTGGCCCTCAGCCGCTGCTGCTCCCAGGTCAGGACCGGACTCGAACCAGCGCCCTCATGGGTGCGGTGCTGCAATTTGCCACTAGTGGTGATTGCCGGATGGCAACACCTGCCGCTGTCTCCGGCATTGCTGCTGCGCCTCCCGCGGTGCATGGCTCGCCTGGACCCCTGTACACCAGGTGGAAAGCGAGCGTGGCCCGTCCTGGACCCGCTGCAGACTTCTGTCACTGCCCTCCTTCACACAGACCGTGCAATCTCCAAGTACCCGGCTGCCGTTCCGTCCCGCCCCAGTGTTGTGTCCCCAGAGGTGGAATACAGCCCGAACAAGTACATAGAAATAAGAAAACAGTTTACACAGAATATTTACAACATAGCTGCCAGACTGGCCCCTATAAGCTTAGACCAGCACCGGTCCGACCAGACTCTCCACTGACCTGACACACCACCCAAGCTAAAAGTGCCTGATTATTTATACTGCTTTTCCCCTCGCTTCTGACGTAGTGTCAGAGAGAGACAGAAACTATGGTAGGGGTAAATTCCCATACATCAGCCACTTACACATCGCCACTCCCAGCTCCGACCTACTGCCTCACCTCATACATCGCAATAACTTCAAGCAATGGTGCAATTTCCTGCCTCGCTGTTGCTCCACGCCATGTTTTACTCTGCCTGGCCTACTGACTGCTGACTATTACCACACACTGCCAGCAGCCACAGACTCCATCACCCAACTGCGCCTTATTGAATTGTAACAAAATTACCCTTCTCTATGACTAAGACTAATACTAGCACAGCAAATACTCAAGAAAACAACTGATTTCAACTTAGCGATATTATTTTGTGCAAATTTTGTAAGATTCTTATTTATGAGTTCTTAGTTTTGTTTGTCATAACAGTGACAAAAATTGTTGATTTTCCAACTGTGTCTTTGTGCCATACAGAATTCATATCCATTTTTGAAACATTTGGAAACCTGTGAGCTCTGAAGTTACTCACCGACAGCGTAACTGTGTTGAGTGTCGGAACTTTTCCTCGTGGACCTACGAGGGTGGTTTGAAAAGTTCTCGGAACGGAATAGCAAAAAGGTACTTACATCACTGAAACGTTTTTTAGTTTTCAGTGTAGTCTCCTTGTAGATTATTACACTTGGTTCAACGATGTTCCAGTGCCTTGAACTCCAGCAAAAATTTCATTGAGATTGGTTAATATTTAGTATAAAAAAGTTGACATTGAACTTAGAAAAACAAACTTATGGGAAAATGAATATTAACATTTTTTTTAAAAAAATGAATGCCACTAGAAGACAGATATCCATTAAAATTCACCATCACCATGTTTTCCTTTTCTGCTCCTGTAAGGTTTCTTCTTCTTGTAATTTCAAGACGAGGGTGGCCCTGTTTCTCAGTTTTTCCTCTGCTGAGCAGCATCTTGTGGACTGCTTGATCTGTCATTGATTTCTAGAGAAGTAGATCTTCGTCCATGAGGGTGGTAAAGGACTGCTGGAATTACCGCTTTCTTCAGTCTTCAAATAATACATACTGAACTAGAAACAACTTCTACAAGACCCAAAAGTATCTGTTTTTTTCTTTGTGACACTTGGAGCAAATGCTTCTGTGCAAACTTTCATTTGCATTTTGTGTCTTGCCATCGGTTCATCTTGCCAGTAGTCCATTGGATGCAAGTCTCTGACAGACAGGTATTATCTTTATCACCTCGGCAGCTGTCAGTGTGTCATAGCTCCTAGGACAGTCAATAATTCAAATATTTCTCAGACCAACTTATAATTCAAGTACAGCTAAATCGTTTTGGGATCTAAGAGTAAACACTCCAAAGATATGAAATAGACATGAACATCTTTTTTTTAAAAAAAGCTGATGTCCTGGGTGGAGTCTCTTCTCAAACGGGCCCTGTCCACAGACTTAACCACGGATGGCCTAAGCAGAGCTCAGAGATGGACGTTAATTAACATGACTACAGTGCTGGCCACTAAGACTGCAACACCAGGAGGGTGGCACGCAACAGACGTCGGGCAAGCATGTCTGGATATGGAAACGTTTAGCATTTCAATGGAAATGAGGGTTTGGCATTCTAACAATCTGCGTGGTGTCTGTTGTTCTATATCGTGTCTCCCTACCACTTTCGCGCAACGACGCTCTGAGCGTGTTTTTTAGGGAATTGACTAGTTTGAACCTGGGACCTGTTGCTGGTAAGGAGACGCCAGACCACACATGACATGTAGAGTTCAACAGAGTTCAGTGAGACTAGCGATGATATAACCAAATACTTAATGATTTCAGCGTCAGCTCCACTGCACTCCCTGTAAAAGAATCTTAATACTAACTAAATTTAGTGGAAGGGGTTCAAGGCTTTCCTATTTTTAGTTAGCTGGTAAAATATCGTCGAAAAAGCAGTTAAGTTTACCATTGGAAATTTTATTCTACTCACAAAACATTGTTTATAAATTGCGCTATTGATAAAAGGAAATGTTTTAATACAGGATGATAAAAACCAACAGCGTTCAACAAAAATGTGAACGAATATTCGCTGAGTGGATTTCCAAGTTCTAAAATTGATCGAAGGATGACCTGTGCCATATCACATCTATAATCTGGGTTTAAATTAAGTTTCACAAGAGAGAAAACTACCAAAATGGTTTACAGTGACCCTCAGTTATCTTTAATTACTTATCTAACTTGTCGTAAATTACAGTGGCTGATGTGGCTTCTCAATAACTATATAACAGAAAAATCATCGCGTTTCAGATTTTTACTTCAAGTGGCAAATGTGAGCACCATGAGCTTTAACCGACGATCGACACTAGTATTACGCAAAAACGGGGTGTAACAGATGAGACTTCTGCAGTTCTGAGTGAAGCTTTATGCGCTGTTATGCGGCATCGCGTGCGTTCATTACCTTGTCGGTGTTCGTCAGGGGGCGGCGGGCAGCACAGCTCCGCCCACCTCGCCGTCTCGGAAGCAACTCCCTCCTAACTTCTCCTTACTACAATTTACCGAAGTTGGTTTAAAAAAACTATCTGGCTGTGTTTTCTTCTTACCAATCAGGGTCTCAATGTTAACCTTAAGTTCTGCCTACAAAAATTCTGTCTATCCAATGAGAAACGTTATACATTTCGTGGCGAGGCAATGTTTTTAAAGTTTGCAACGTAACAGAGACGCGAAAAAGTCTCACGCTAAAACTTGCAGCTGGTGTGGTCCTTTTAGTGTTATCGTAAGATCTATTCTGTTCTTCTGGAGGGCTCTATCTTTTAACATGGGCTGGGGGGTGGTCCTGACATAACAGAGACGCAAAAGGTCTCACGCTAAAACTTGCGGCTGGGGTGTGGTCCTAGCGGTTAGCTGGCGACGTGGGTGTCCGTCCCTTATCGTAGGGCCTTCCAGCTTAACACGGTTCTGCTCACGGCTTCTATCCTCGTTTCTCCCCTCGGAACTGCGTCTGTCTCATGGTGGGAAGGTATGACATGCATTTAGGCCTTCTTGTGTTAGTCTGTGGTATTCCATTTGCTCACTCGTTACTCGTATTACTTTGGTTAATTTAATGTCACGATTTATTCGGAACTATGTGACATACTACTGGATTTGCTTATCATGTCAGGGTTTTCATGGAAGGCGTTGGATTTGCCTGACACCTTACAGCATCATTGGCCAACTTGCACCTCGCGGGGCAGGTCCCGCTGCCTTGGTGCAGGTCTTATTACATTCTACGCCACATTGGGTGACCTGCGCGCTGGATGGGGATGAAATGATGATGAAGACAACACAAAACCCAGTGCCTGAGTGGAGAAAATCCCCGATCCAGCCAGGAATCGAACCCGGCCCCCTGACCATTCAGCTATCAGGGCGGACAGCATTTCAATGCAACCACACGAATAGATCGGGGTAACACCATGAGCGCTTTGTATACTAGGGTTTCTCATTCAGAAATTACACTGAATGGTGTTTGTTTATTAGGAAATAGTGTTATACAGTGTGTAAGAATAAGAAATGTCTACCAGCACATGTCATGGCACTATTGAGGCCTATCGATATAGCAGTTTATCAGTCCACGATATTTATTTATTTAAACTGGCAAGGTTAGCACCATCAGGCCCCCTCTTATACCTAACTAGGCAATATTAATATTTTTCATCACATTAATTAAGATCAGCATGTTGTAAGTTACATATTAAATAAAATGTTTAGTAACTACTACAGTGCATAAGAAAAAATAAACATAGTTTACATTCGTTCATGACCACAAAACGATAGAGACAAGTTACAGGAAACTGGATTTAAACTATAAGAGCTAGAAGCAACTGTCGTGAGGGAAGAGAAGGAGAAAGTAATAAAAGACAATTAATGAAGACAGAGTAAAAGAAAGGTGACATGACTGATTGGGAAATGTAAAGAACAAGGAGTATAAATGGGAGGTTTAGGAGCATTTCCTCTATAGTTTGGCAGAATTGAAAATTGGGCCACATACGCTAATTTTTAGGGAAACGTTACGAGGATGACAGAAAGAAAGGGTTTCAGTTACTACCAGGCAATTGACTGTACGCAGAATGCAGGGCAGCTTATTCCACAGGTTGATGGCAGCAATAGTGGAGTTACCGAGTGTTTTATGTTGTATTGGTAGTTGAGGTGGCCAATAAATACAGTCAGACAGCTACAAAAAGGTAACACATTACTTTATTTACACTATGTACAGTTAATAACTGAGTTCTCTGAAGGCTGTAGGTTCTTGCATGGTGTTGAGTTCTATGCTACAACAGTAATGTTCTTGATAGAACCAAATAGTCTTGAATGCTGATATACTTGTATGCCTCATAAGACTATGGTTATGGCAATCTCTGATTGCTTCAGCTGTAAGTGGCAAATATTGTTAATTAACAATAATTTTTCTCTGTAATTTTTTAAATACTATTTTACTTTTTAGACTTCGTTTGTTATTAAGAACTTATAATTTCTACTATTAAGACTGCCTCTAGTCGACTGACTGCGTTTTTACCATTAGACATGAAGCCCAGATACTTTTCCACCCATGTGGATGACAGATGACATTGAGTTGAGATATTTGTGACATAAACATTATGGAAACTGCATATAATACCTGTTGTTTTTTATTTACAATTAGATGTTACATATTTTGTTTAATGATAGGTTATGAGAAATATCACATATAATAAATTTATGATGTCAGTTCTTAGTTGGGTAACGTCCTAGATGGACATACCTTGATATTGATCCTCATATGATACTGACTTTGATATTGTCTGATTTTCTTAAATGAAGGAGTGTTAACTTTTGACTAGGTGATAAATATGTGAGTAGAAATTGTTTATATTTATATTGGTCTATTATATCTGAGCTTTATATGTCATCATGAATTGATCAATTACAATATCTGACTAAGCTGATTACTATATTTTTATAATTTTATGTGTTTACTTAGTAAATTGTAATCATCCTTTGTTCATGAATATTTTTTGTGATAACTGGCATTGTTGGAGAGGTGCTCCTGACATAAACATTATGGCAATTGCTTGTATTCTTAAAGTTCTTGTAAATGATTATATGGATGTATTTGTTTTGTTAATTTGATATGTTATTAGTGTATCGTTTGTGGAGGGTTACGATCCTGATATGCCAAGATTTACCTTTAGCTCAATTACTCTTCCAATCATGTGGGTGACAAATGACATTTTAATAGAGGTGTTTGTGACATATACATTATATAATTGCTTCTAATACCTGTTGTTTTATACTTATGGTCAAACATTATATATTGTGTTTGATGTGAGGTACAACACAGCTATTATGCTTATGATGCTGGTTCTCATTTCATTAAGCTCCTAGATGTTCTCTCCTTATTAATGATCCTCATATATGTACTGAATGTGATATTGTCTGATTCTGATGAAGGCATGTTGACTTTGTCGTTAGGTGACAAATAGAGTATTTGATGTTATTTACATTTTTATTGATCTATGAGTAGGTCTTCTACTTTCTGGTTTTGTATGTCAGTATGAATTATACTATGTGACTGCCCTAAGCTAATTGATTATATTAAGGTAATTTTTTTATATTTTCACATAGCAAATTGCATTATCCCTTCATATTTGTACATTTCTGATGACAAATGGCGTTGTTAGTAGGCACTCTTGACATAATAATTGACAGTTGTTTATATCCTTCGAAGTTCTTACAAACGATTATGTGAATGTATATTCTTTGATAATTTGATACACTGTTAGTACATCATTTCTGAAGGATTATGATCCCGAAAATGCCATGGCATAGCCCCTGGAAGGTACTTTTTTCCTAAAAATATCTGTAAATTAAAACCTTTTAGCTACATATGTTAGCATGAATTGTATATTTGCAGTATGGTATTTACCTCATTCTGATAACTTTGTTACGTTGTAACGATGTAGCATCGATCTGCAGTAGTGTTTTGGAACATATTCAGTGATCTAACACAGAGAATTATCTCGAAGAAAACGATTTACTAGTAGTCAGTACAGATTCAGAAAAAAACGTTCTTGTGAAACACAACTAGCTCTCTATTCTCACGACGTAATGAGCGCTATCGACAGGGGTTGTCAAATTAATTTGGTATTTTTAGATTTCCAGAAGGCTTTCGACACCGTTCGTCACAAGCGTCTTCTAATAAAATTGGGTACTCATGGCGTATCATCTCATTTGTTGACAGGATTCGTCAGTTTCTGTCAGATAGGTCACAGTATATACATACATACTCACATTAATTCTTGTTCCATAGATCAAGAATACGAAATTTCGTAATGGTATAGAACGTGCCACTTTAACATAGTTTTCTTTACACTAAATAACTCTTTTTATATTTTTATATTTATTTATTTATTTATTTCCAGTTACTACTGCGTATCTAAAAATTCATCTATTGAGTAGAAGGAGCTGTCATTCAGAAATTCTTTTAATTTGTTTTTAAGTGTTGGTTGGCTATCTGACAGTTCGCAGTAACTGACAGAAAGTCATTGGGTAAAACAGATGTTATATCTGGCGTTCCCCAAGGTGTTACAGGGCCTCTGCTGTTACTGATCTACATAAGAGATAATCTGAGCAGCCCTCTTAGATTGTTTGCAGACGATGCTGTCATTTACCGTCTTGTAAAGTCATCAAATCATCAAAACCGTTTGCAAAATGATTTAGACAAGATGTCTGTTTGGCGCAAAAAGTAGAAATTGACTCTAAATGATGAAAAGTGTTAAGTTATCCAGATGTGTACTGAGAGAAATCCGCTAAATTTCGGTTACGCGATAAATCATACAAATCTAAAGGCTGTAAATTCAACTAAATACTTAGAGATTAAATTTACGTATAACTACAATTGGAACGATCATATAGATAATGTTGCGGGTAAAGCATACCATAGACTGCGATTTATTGGTAGAATTCTTAGAAAATGCAACATATCGACTAGAGAGACTGCTTACACCACGTTTCTCCGCCCTCTTGTGGAGTATTGCTGTGCGGTGTGCGATCCGCATCATATGGGACTGACAGAAGACATAGAAAAAGTTCAAAGAAGGGCAGCTCGTTCTGTATTACTACAAAATAGGGGAGAGAGTACAATGGACATGATGTGTGAATTAGGGTGGCAGTCATTAAAACAAAGGCGTTTCTTGTTGCGACGGAATCTTCTCGTGAAATTTCAACCACCAACTTTATCCTCCAAATGCTAAAATATTCTGTTGGATCCCACCTATATAGTGAGAAATGATCGTCATGATAAAATAAGAGAAATCAGAGCTCGAAGGAAAGATTTAACTGCTCGTTTTTCCCTCGCACTTTAGAGAATGGAACTGTAGAAAAATTGCTTGAAGATGGTTCTATGAACTCTCTGCCACGCTCTTAATTTTGAACTGCAGAGTAATCATGTAGATGTAGATATTACTCTTTAGTCTTTATGACGACAAAAGGACGTTGTTATCACATAGTAATAAAGTGTCTATGAAGAAACACCCTTTTGTAATGTAATTATAAATGCTTATTACTTTGTCTTCTTGAAAATGTTTGGTTGGACTGGAATGCAAATTGATTATGAGTTGTATGATTAGTGTTACCTTCATCCTGGTTATGAATGTAATATCTTCTTAGTCCTTGATCTTTGAATTGTCACTAGGATTCTCATCCTGTAATGCCAGTGTGTCTTACATTATTCCTCTTCAGTTCTTGCTCTTCACCCAGGTATCATACTTGTAACGTTCGAAATTTACGATACGTATAGTTTTGATATGTAATATTGGCTGCAGGTCAAATTTCCGACGTAAGTAATTTTTCTGTTGTTATATTTGACATAATACAGTGGTCCTGAAGGCCATTTTCTATCTGCATTTTGACGTCATTTTTGTTTTGCATTTCGTACAAGACTGTGAACATGGTTTTGACCGAAACTGGTCGGAATAATATATGAATATATAATATAATATATATTAGCATTTGTGTTTCATGCATTTTATAAAACACTTATATATGTCTCTGAATATTAACCATAGAACGCTAAAGGGGGGGGGGGGAATGTTACACTGCTACTAAACCATCACATAGTGTACTACTCCACATTCTATTCAAACTATGTCATAATTTGTTGTTCATGCATTGGTTAATTACAATTTTTAGATGTCAAATGGTATGTTACATATCGAAGTCAGTGCAAAAGTCTTGTTTTATATCCTGCTGCAATCGGAAATTTTGTGAGGATTCAGTAATCTGGGGCAGTGGTTTCCAAAATTCCCCTCAGACGGAGTCCTCTGAAAGTCCTGGTAGTCTGATGGAACACCTTGTTTATTCTAAATATGAAATATATTAATTAAATATTAAAAAAATTAGGAAAACTAGTTTTGTTCAGTAATTACTTTAGTTTTAAATCATAACTAATAAAACAGAAATCGCAATTATTAAAAAAAAAGAAATAATATCGCCAAAAATCCGCCATGTTATTAACAGTTTTTCGCCGAGCATTTCCCACGGAACGCCATTGATCCACAGGGCACAGTTTGGCGAATCCTGGTGTGGGGTTGATAATGTTCAGTAGCGTCTTGTTACGAACGACTTATTTTTCTCACTGCAGTCTTCCACACTAATGTTTGTAACTCTATAGATGCACAGTATCTGGGGGCCGCGAGGTCTGGGGTAAAGCATGCGCCTGTCTGATGGCGCTTTACCTCTTGCTAAAGTCATAGCCGACGCTTCCACGGCACTGTGGTGTTACGCTGTGCTGGAATACGCGGCCACAGTGTGGGGGCCGGCCAGGCTGGCCGAGCGGTTCTAGGCGCTACAGTCTGGAACCGCGCGACCGCTACGGTCGCAGGTTCGAATCCTGCGTCGGGCATGGGTGTGTGTGATGTCCTTATGTTAGTTAGGTTTAAGTAGTTCTAAGTTCTAGGGGACTGATGACCTCAGATGTTAAGTTCCATAGTGTTCAGAGCCATTTGAACCATTAGAACAGTGTGGGGAAACGCAACCGACACGCACATGCGTCAGTTCCAAGGCGTTCAGGGTAGAGCCTTATGACTCTGTCCATGCACCTCCCACTACAGCACCCTATCCGGGAACTGCATCAGGAGGCGGGTATTCCATGATCAGAGACCGAATAAAACAGATTGCTTGGCAGTTCTATGAAACGCCGCAGCAGTCTGATTTCAAGTCTGGAAACGTACCAGCACAGATGAAGGAGCACTAGATGGCCCGACCTGCTACGACAGTGACGATGGGGTGCGAAACTTGTTAACAAACTAAAAAAACAGAAAGGACATACACATCCGCTAGGCATAAAACGAACACTTTAATAAAGAGCAGCAGCAGTTTCCCGAAAATTTAAGCTGCCCTTAGGAGACAATAATGACCGACCTTTAGTAAAAGAGCGGTAGGTATCTGGGGGCGATACTCTGAATTGCGGCTGCTTGCAAAGAATCGTAACAGTTTAGCATCCTTTAATGGCGTATTTGCGTGGCGCTACCCGAAGAAGAACGGCGAGCGAAGAAAGAGCGAGTTTGGCAGTGCCGCGCTGGCGGTTCGGAAGTGGCGTAGATTATAAAGCCGTTGTCTTTCGATTATGTTGAAACTAGCTTAGCACCAGCTGCTTCGTTCGTGTAGACTGTATGACCTGCAGAGATTTTTTTTATTTAATCGAATAAACAACACCTTCTAAGGATTCCACGCTAATTAAGGCCATATAAGCACTGTCTTTCCCGAATGTACTTTTGACAAATAGCGATTCTGGGAGCTGGAGTCCAAAGTTTTGTTAATCATGTCTTTTGCGGAGTTATTTTCATAGCAACTTTCATTGCCTAACAAATATTTCTTTACATGCAACCGAGAAAAGAAATAGCAATTTTCATAAATTTAGCATTAAAGTTTTTTTAATTTAATGAAATATTTTCTCAAAAATTTTCCCTCCTTTTGCACTCATCAGGAGTTGAATTTCCAGAAACACTGAAACACGTACTTTTTAAATTTCTAACTTAGAAGTAAAATATAAGTCGTCATAGACGCAGCTTTAAACATCCTTTAGTAGTGCTTTAGTAATAATTCGTTTTCCAAAAAACTTTCACCCACAATTTTACTCCTTTAGTAGTTGAATTTCCTAAGACGATGAAACACGTATTTTCTTATTCTCTGACTGAGAAACCAAGTACGAATTTTCGTAGGTCTAGCTTTAAGACTGCCTTAACACTAACATCTTTATGGAAACTTATACCTCATTCCGTATGTTATCCCCGTAGGGTTGAAATTTCGAAAAATTCCTTCTTGTACGACGATAACAGTGTAAGATCCATGTTGTTGTGTTGTTGTGGTCTTCAGCCCTGAGACTGATTTGATGCAGCTCTCCATGCTACTCTATCCTGCGCAAGCTTCTTCATCTCCCAGTACCTACTGCAACCTACATCCTTTTGAATCTGCTTAGTGTATTCATCTCTTGGTTTCGCTCTACGATTTTTACCCTCCACGCTGCCCTCCAATACTAAATTGGTGATCCCTTGATGCCTCAACACATGTCCTACCAACCGATCCCTTCTTCTAGTAAGTTGTGCCACAAACTTCTCTTCTCCCCAATCCTATTCAATACTTCCTCATTAGTTATGTGATCTACCCATCTAATCTTCAGCATTCTCCTGTAGCACCACATTTCAAAAGCTTCTATTCTCTTCTTGTCCAAACTATTTATCGTCCATGTTTCACTTCCATACATGTCTACACTCCATACAAATACTTTCAGAAACGACTTCCTGACGCTTAAATCTATACTCGATGTTAACAAATTTCTCTTCTTCAGAAACTCTTTCCTTGCCATTGCCAGTCTACATTTTATATCCTCTCTACTTCGACCATCATCAGTTATTTTGCTCCCCAAATAGCAAAATTCCTTTACTACTTTAAGTGTCTCATTTCCTAATCTAATTCCCTCAGCATCACCCGACTTAATTCGACTACATTCCATTATCCTCGTTTTGCTTTTGTTGATGTTCATCTTATACCCTCCTTTCAAGACACTATCCATTCCATTCAACTGCTCTTCCAAGTCCTTTGCTGTCTCTGACAGAATTACAATGTCATCGGCGAACCTCAAAGTTTTTATTTCTTCTCCATGGATTTTAATACCTACTCCGAATTTTTCTTGTGTTTCCTTCACTGCTTGCTCAATATACAGATTGAATAACATCGGGGAGAGATCCATATCTTTTCCAAATTTCGAGTTTCTATTCAGAGCGGTTTGGGCTGACCGACGATGAGTTAGTCAGTCAGGACATTTCCTTTTATATAGACCTGTAGATGAAATGGTAGGTTCAGGGTGCACGTGCACTGCGGAGCCGATGAAGTAAACACAGCGTGTGGTAGCCATGTAGGTTGCCTGACCGCTCTCGTTGTTCTGGATGCTGCTGTCCTTCGAATATGGACTTGGTAGACTCAGGAGAGGCGTACTCGACTGCCGGCCTGTTTTCTTCGCACCACATAACGATCGTAGGCAATGAAAACCTTATGACTCCCTCCGTCTGTAGAAACCCTTAATTCCAGCAATTGGTAACTCCATTATGAAAGAGAGGTTTGAAAGTGCATGGGTTTTGCCAGTCGGTCAATAACTTGGCTTCTACTATACAACCACACATGTAGCAATTTTATCTCTATCACTTTATATTTTTTTAAGAAACTGTTTTTGCTTCTCGTGCAAAATGGTAATATGAGGTTCTCATTGTCTACCATCGACAAGCAACCTGTCAAGCGGAATGTGCCGTACCACACATGGGTTGTTTTGCTCGTTGCAGATTTTACTGCATATTTAATGCGAAAACGTCGCTGAACTGTCATGAGTGACACACATTTAGCGAATTCAAGGAGACAAAAGGCGCACATCGTTCCATTATACACCATGCTGTATCTCTCTGCGCACTAGTGTTGCGTTCAGCAACCACTCCACAGTGCATATTACGAATCGAAAGTTCGAGAGATGTTCATTTTCTGCGTGTCTTGCAGTTTTCGAGCAGTCGTCTTCTGAAACCTCGGAGGCACTTCGGAATAACCCTTTAAGATATTCAGTATTTTGTGATGGTTTGTGTCTGAAGATGGAAGCATTCTCTTCAGAAACCCTTCACTTTTAATGTGATCAGAGTTTTAGATTCATGTGTGAATTATTTATTTTCAGTTGTAGCTCAGCTCTACGTGCTCTAAATGATATAGAAATTATTTTTATTCTGTATTTTATAATCACTTAATGTGATTTATACCTTTGTTGTTGTCCGCTTTTGTGTCACGAAGTACCATATCTACTGCTATTATTAATTTTTAAAAACGTTTTGATTCTTTGCGAATGTGTAAAACAGTGCTAGCGCCACCGATGTACTCGCTACGGAGAAACGTATAACGATTCCTTACTTTAAACTACGTACGATGAGAATTTAACATTAATTATTTTCATTGCGTAGGTAAGACCAATAATACGCTGAATACTTTGCAGGAGGCCAAATAAATGTTTGATTTTATTTTAGATGAGCGCCAGGCTCCCTACAAGTTTACAATTTCACGAAATAAAGTCCAGGCCAGAATTCACATATCTGCCCCAAATGGTAACGCTGAAAATATCTGACCTCTCGCAAATTTCAATTACTGAAATACTCAAACTCAAATTAAATAAGGATTTGCAATCATTTAGTGGGCTCTGCTATGAATGAAAATTGCAAAATAACTTAAGATGAAGTGCTTGCATTATGTTGAAATACTAACACGAGCTATTTTTGTACATGTATTTTAAGCAATAATTTACATACACACCTTAACAGCGTCTACAAGAGAAAACAATAATATCTGCAAGCGTTAAGCGCTACACACGCTCTCCGTATAACAAAGGAAGCAGAAGATCGATTTGTTTTGTCCATCTTATATATAGGTACACAAAGATATAAATATTTTATTTCACTATATTTTTTACTGCGATATTAATTATCAGCGATAAGGTCTTTTCCTCATCAGAGTATTTACATTACAGTTATTTGTAAATATTAATTGTACAGTTCTTCACAAATGCCTTTTAAGTCTTGTTTGTTTTATTTTATTCAGGTTTTTTGTATGCATTGCACACGCACTGTCCCTAAAAACCGGGTAAGGACCACTACACGCGACACTCAGTAGATTTGCGAGTAGTCTCCATGCTTTTGGATTTCAAAAGGTAGCTTCATACTCACAACATTATTAATAATGTTTTGGACCAGCTCTCGCTTTTATTATGGCTGGTATCAAATTTTGTCATTTATAATGATGATTTCTGAATTTTCATGACGACGCCCGAAAGTTCGTCGTTCATTAGTCTAGTCAAACATACATTTTCCACTCGTGTCCTATTGTTACTAGAATGCTTCCCAATACGTGTATGCTCCGCTTACGCAAGGTCCAAGAATACTTTCAATTATTAATTGCACAAGAACTAAACATTGTACAGATGTCATACGTATGCATTTTGAAGAGAAACTCTAATTTTTTCTTTTTTTTTTTTTTTTTTTACAAACATTCGATATGCGAACCATGAGTGACCCGGCAGACCTCAATACGGTAATCGAATTCTTGTCGTACCCGTCCCAGCACGGCATCGTCGACTGTGGCAGTCGCTTCCCGTATTCTCTCCCGGAGCTCTGCTACATCACGTGGTGGAGGCGGTAAAACCAGATCTTCAATGTGTCCCCACAGAAAAAAGTCACACGGAGTGATATCTGGTGATCGGGTAGGCCATTTCATGAACTCTAACACACAGGAAGCTCTCTCCGCATCTGAACTCGCCATGTTTGAGACTAGCGCTGACTATCGGCAAAAAACCAACCTACGCTGTGGCGGTATACTTTTTTAAAAAAACTTTCAGAGTCTCTCTTCAAAATAACATACGTATGATATCTGCACAGTGTTTGGTTTTTGTGCAATAAGTAATTGAAAGTGTTCCCGGACTTTATGTACACCCTGTGTACTTCCTTGCCACAGTGGTCACGAAGTTATGGCTCATCAGTGTATGTTTACCAATCTGACAAATACTGGAGTTTACTGGAGTTGGCTCTTTTCTCTTCTCCAAAGCGCAGTAAAATACGATAGATGTTACCGAATTTGAGATACTGAAACTGAAACACCGTACCGTTATGCGAAAATGCCTTGAAATTCTGTTGAAGGAGATCAGTGGTTGACATAGTCCTGAAAATAAAGAATTAGGCTAAAATTGAGTTTGACAAGAAATTTAAGTGTAATTTCAAAATATGCAAGAAGAAAGATTAAATATTCTTCCTATAGTGTTAGAATTCCTCTCTTCAACAGTCCTCTTCATCTCCATGTATGAAAAAGTCACATCTCACTGACCATATTTTTTGAATAGGTTGCTCCCGGTCGTCTCCTCGTTTTCTCCCCAATGACATTGCGTTTGAAAATGCTTTGTCTGATTAAGTGTCCAAAAAATTTTGCTTTGCGTTGACCTATAACATTAAGTATTTCTTTCTTCTCTATCCTACTTCCTGTAAAACCATCTCACTCCCTTTTTTGTCAGTTCAGTTTTCTTGCAATTCACCTGCAGAACCACGTTTCCGCAGCTTCGAGGCGAGCTTTCTCCTGCTTTGCCAACGTCCAGTTTTCACATCCGTATGTCAGAACATTCCACACAAAGGTCTTTACAAATCTTTTCTTAATGTGGAAGCTGATGTGCTTTATCAGTAGAGGGGTCTTCTTATTTTGGAAGGAACGCTTGGCCAGTGTTATTCTTATCTTGATTTCCTTGAGGCAACTACTGTTTTCCTCCACCATCCTCTAATTGCTCACTACCTATTTTTATATCAGTCTTGCCTCGACCACCTGTGCCGGTCGCGGTGGCCGAGCGGTTCTAGGCGCTTCAGTCGCAGGTTTAATCCTGCCTCGGGCATGGATGTGTGTGCTGTCCTTAGGTTAGTTAGGTTTAAATAGTTCTAAGCTCTAGGGCTTCAAAATGGTTCAAATGGCTCTGAGCACTATGGGACTTAACATCTATGGTCATCAGTCCCCTAGAACTTAGAACTACTTAAACCTAACTAACCTAAGGACAGCACACAACACCCAGCCATCACGAGGCAGAGAAAATCCCTGACCCCGCCGGGAATCGAACCCGGGATAAGCTCTAGGGGACTGATGACCTCAGATGTTAAGTCCCATCGTGCTCAGAGCCACTCGAACCATTTTTTTTTTCCACATTATTCGTCCCGTGCTGGAACGCAAATACTGAATGTCAACTATCCTGAACGATGGATATGGCGAAATAGTATTGTCAAATGGCCTACGAGGTCCCCCTATTTGACTCTTCTTGATTTCTTTCCTTGGGTAGCACTCCAAGATGAAGTCTAAGACGAAGCCCCAACTACACTAGACGATATGTGTCGCCGAATCGCCAATGTATGCCCTACTGTAATTACATCTGATCAGCGTTCTTTCGAACGGCGATTACAAATGTTCCTTTCTGTCCATGGTCAACAGTTGAATAATTTGTTAAATAAAGGATAAAGTTTTTTTCTGGAAGACAAAATTTATGTTATGTGATATACACTCCTGGAAATGGAAAAAAGAACACATTGACACCGGTGTGTCAGACCCACCATACTTGCTCCGGACACTGCGAGAGGGCTGTACAAGCAATGATCACAAGCACGGCACAGCGGACACACCAGGAACCGCGGTGTTGGCCGTCGAATGGCGCTAGCTGCGCAGCATTTGTGCACCGCCGCCGTCAGTGTCAGCCAGTTTGCCGTGGCATACGGAGCTCCATCGCAGTCTTTAACACTGGTAGCATGCCGCGACAGCGTGGACGTGAACCGTATGTGCAGTTGACGGACTTAGAGCGAGGGCGTATAGTGGGCATGCGGGAGGCCGGGTGGACGTTCCGCCGAATTGCTCAACACGTGGGGCGTGAGGTCTCCACAGTACATCGATGTTGTCGCCAGTGGTCGGCGGAAGGTGCACGTGCCCGTCGACCTGGGACTGGACCGCAGCGACGCACGGGTGCACGCCAAGACCGTAGGATCCTACGCAGTGCCGTAGGGGACCGCACCGCCACTTCCCAGCAAATTAGGGACACTGTTGCTCCTGGGGTATCGGCGAGGACCATTCGCAACCGTCTCCATGAAGCTGGGCTACGGTCCCGCACACCGTTAGGCCGTCTTCCGCTCACGCCCCAACATCGTGCAGCCCGCCTCCAGTGGTGTCGCGACAGGCGTGAATGGAGGGACGAATGGAGACGTGTCGTCTTCAGCGATGAGAGTCGCTTCTGCCTTGGTGCCAATGATGGTCGTATGCGTGTTTGGCGCCGTGCAGGTGAGCGCCACAATCAGGACTGCATACGACCGAGGCACACAGGGCCAACACCCGGCATCATGGTGTGGGGAGCGATCTCCTACACTGGCCGCACACCACTGGTGATCGTCGAGGGGACACTGAATAGTGCACGGTACATCCAAACCGTCATCGAACCCATCGTTCTACCATTCCTAGACCGGCAAGGGAACTTGCTGTTCCAACAGGACAATGCACGTCCGCATGTATCCCGTGCCACCCAACGTGCTCTAGAAGGTGTAAGTCAACTACCCTGGCCAGCAAGATCTCCGGATATGTCCCCCATTGAGCATGTTTGGGACTGGATGAAGCGTCGTCTCACGCGGTCTGCACGTCCAGCACGAACGCTGGTCCAACTGAGGCGCCAGGTGGAAATGGCATGGCAAGCCGTTCCACAGGACTACATCCAGCATCTCTACGATCGTCTCCATGGGAGAATAGCAGCCTGCATTGCTGCGAAAGGTGGATATACACTGTACTAGTGCCGACATTGTGCATGCTCTGTTGCCTGTGTCTATGTGCCTGTGGTTCTGTCAGTGTGATCATGTGATGTATCTGACCCCAGGAATGTGTCAATAAAGTTTCCCCTTCCTGGGACAATGAATTCACGGTGTTCTTATTTCAATTTCCAGGAGTGTAGATCGTTACCAAGTCATGGTTAGTAAATTGTTTAGTTCATTTACGTGTGTACGAAATTACATTGCAATGTCAAATAAGTCTGACCTCAGATGACCTCAGATGTTGAGTCCCGTAGTACTCAGAGCCATTTTTTCGACCACCTGACTGTAACAATGACTTTCGTCTTCTTGGCATTTATTTTTAGTTTTAGTTTTGTTATATCTTAGCCGGCCGTGGTGGTCTCGCGGTTCTAGGCGCACAGTCCGGAACCGCGCGACTGCTAGGGTCGCAGGTTCGAATCCTGCCTCGGGCATGGGTGTGTGTGATGTCCTTAGGTTAGTTAGGTTTAAGTAGTTCTAAGTTCTAGGGGACTTATGACCTAAGATGTTGAGTCCCATAGTGCTCAGAGCCATTTGAACCATTTTTTTGTTATATCTTAATTCAAGACCTGAAACATTTTATTTAGTTATTCCTCTGAGTCAGCAACTACCACAGTATCATTGGCTACTCTGACTCAGTGAATTTTTATAACATTAATCTCATAAGACGCAGCAGCATTTAAGAGAAAATATAATGAGAGGACACCTACTGCTCAGTAACATGCTATTACCAGCGCAGCTTTCCGATGTGTGAAATATGACTGAGGATCACTTGCATAAGAAACTAGTTTTGATTAAGATGTGACATGAAAGGAAAATGAAGTTGTAACAAAAAAAAAACAGCAAAAAAAGGGCAGAGAAATATTTACTATGTTTTTAAACAGTGACGAAGAACAGTTACTGAACAAACATTTGCTGTAAAATATAAGGAAAAATCATGACAGTGTTACAGTTAAAAATACGGTTAATGGAAAGCGAGGGGACACACTCAGTGAATGTGAACAGTTCAGTACGGCGAAGGAAACAGTTCCTGGATAGTCCATAGGATCTTTCAAAGAGATAATTTACTGAGAAGGAGGCTATGCAAAAACTAAGTAAGAAGCTACAAACTCCACGTCATTAAGGCAGATAAAGGGAATATAGCCATATTGATTCACAATAATTTACTCAAAATCTCATAACACTGTAGTTGTTAAAAAAGATCAAAAACATTCGTAAAAGAACTAACTAAGAAGATAGATAAATTTCATTTCCAGTTATCGACTAAAGATAAAGGCTGCTAAAGGCTATGAACTCACATATGCCTGTCATGTAAGCAAGAACTAAATTACATAGAAAAGAGATGTCAGTCAGCTCAGTAGTTAATAACATAGTTTTTCCTACTTAGGTCTTGATAGTGAGAATGAAATGAAATGATCGTATGGCATTGATGGCTGGAGTTCCGACCTCGGTAAGCCCCCGAGATGATGATGAAGATGAGGAGATTAGTATTTAACGTCCCGTCGATAACGACGTCATTATAGACGGAGCACAAGCTCCGATTCGGGAAGGACGGAGAAGGAAATCGACCGTGCCCTTTCACATGAACCATCCCGGCATTTGCTTTAAGCGATTTAGGGAAATCGCGGAAAATCTAAATCAGGATGGGTGGTTGCGAGTTTGAGGCATCGTCCTCCCGAATGCGAGTCCAATGTGCTAAGCACTGCACTACCTCGATCGGTGATGAGAATAACACAACATCCGGTCCCCGAGCGGAGAAAATCTCCAACTCGGTCGGGAATTGAAGCGAGGCCCGCTGCATCGCAGTCCGACGCACTTACCATTCTGCTAAAGTGGAGAACTCTTGGCAGTGATACCGTCCCGGACTGTAATAATGCTGTGACTATGCGACTTGCTCCAGATCAGTTCCTAATGCAGTCGATAACAACAAAAGAGAACCAAAAATCGGCAAATACTTGTTCAGAGTGTCTTCCTAGCCAGCTCTGCTCGTCTAATGTAACGCACAGTGCAGTAGCTTACGAGCCGAGGAAGTTAGCCGGACCCAGTCAGACTTAGCTCGGCGGATTTACGACCGTGGGGGCTGGTACGCCTGCCAGCCTGAGTGTGGGCTTAGGCGGTTTCCCACGCACATTTAGCCAAATGCTGGGCTGGGCCCCAAATTCCCCCTCAGAGAATACGATACAAGATCAGTTGAAATACGATAACATGAGAACAACGTTTACATGATTGATAATTTGATGGTGCACACGACACGGCTTCACTCGCTTACTTTGACCATCCGATTTTGTCTGGGTTGCTGAATATTGTGGTTGAATTCCATTTTCTCTGTGTGGATCTTAATTATGCTCACTAGTACGACGCAGACTGTGCTATGGTTTATTGAGAATAGGACAGCCAGCCGATGTGGTCGAGCGGTTCTAGGCGCTTCAGTCAGGAACCACACGGTCGCAGGTTCGAATCCTCCCTCGGGCATGGATGTGTGTGATGTCCTTAGTTCCGTTAGGTTTAAGTAGTTCTAAGTCAAGGGGACTGATGACCTCAGATGTTAGGTACCATAGTCCTCAGAGCCATTTGAACTATTTGAGAGTAGCACGCAAGAGGAGAGTGTTCGGGTGAAGAGAGTTGGTGAGTGAAAGAAGGGCGCCATCATTGGCAGTAGGTAAACCTGCGGTGCATTTTAGAAAGGCTTCGGAATCAACATTCGTCGTCGGGTGGCGGCGCCATTACATGCTGCTTTTGATTGCTAAGCTTTCAGCTTCCTCTAATAGTGTTCCTTGCTTCGTTGCAATTTCCTTGATCTACGCTGAGGTGCATATTCAGGACACGTCCTACTTAATGCATCGTGCTCGTCGCCACAATGAATGGACATAGAGGAATCATATCCTAAAGCCCCAAAATGAAGGCAACCTCAGCGGTATTTATCAACACGTTTTAGAACAATTCTTGTTGGAATCTGTATGTGTGGATAGAATAAGGTAAACATTGCTCACGTCATATCATATACAAGGTGTTACCAACAGGTACGGACAAACTTTCAGGAAACATTCCTGAAACATGTATGCATTAGCACGGGGCAATAGCCGTGGTGCGGTACGTTTGTATCGAGACAGATTTCCAGAACGAAGGTGTCCCGACAGGAAGACGTTCGAAGCAATCGGCGTCTTAGGGAGCACGGAACATTCCAGCCTATCACCCACGGTTGGGGAAGACCTAGAACGACAAGGACACCTGCAATGGACGAGGCAATTCTTTGTGCAGTTGACGATAACCCTAATGTCAGCGTCAGAGAAGTTGCTGCTGTACAAGGTAACGTTGACCACGTCACTGTATGGAGAGTGCTACGGGAGAACCAGTTGTTTTCGTACCACGTACAGCGTGTGCAGGCACTATCAGCAGCTGATTGGCCTCCACGGGTACACTTCTGCGAATGGTTCATCCAACAATGTGTCAATCCTCATTTCAGTGCAAATGTTCTTTTTATGGATGAGGCTTCATTCCAACGTGATCAAATTGTAAATTTTCACAATCAACATGTGTGGGCTGACAAGAATCCGCACGCAATTGTGCAATCACGTTATCAACACAGATTTTTTTGTGAACGTTTGGGCAGGCATTGTTGGTGATGTCTTGGTTGGGCCCCATGTTCTTCCACCTACGCTCAATGGAGCACATTATGATTTCATACGGGATACTCTACCTGTGCTGCTAGAACATGTGCCTTTACAAGTACGACACAACATGTGGTTCATGCACGATGGAGCTCCTGCACATTTCAGTCGAAGTGTTCGTACGCTTCTCAACAACAGATTCGGTGACCGATGGATTGGCAGAGGCGGACCAATTCCATGGCCTCCACGCTCTCCTGACCTCAACCCTCTTGACTTTCATTTATGTGGGCATTTGAAAGCTCTTGTCTACGCAACCCCGATACCAAATGTAGCGACTCTTCGTGCTCGTATTGTGGACGGCTGTGATACAATACGCCATTCTCCAGGGCTGCATCAGCGCATCAGGGATTCCATGCGACGGAGGGTGGATGCATGTATCCTCGCTAACGGAGGACATTTTGAACGTTTCCTGTAGCAAAGTGTTTGAAGTCACGCTGGTACGTTCTGTTGCTGTGTGTTTCCATTCCATGATTAATGTGATTTGAAGAGAAGTAATAAAATGAGCTCTAACATGGAAAGTAAGCGTTTCCGGACACATGCCCACATAACATATTTTCTTTGTGTGTGAGGAATGTTTCCTGAAAGTTTGGCCTTAACTTTTTGTAACACCCTGTATGTATATACACACACACACAAATAAATAGTGCTAATATTAATATTAGTGAAATTTTTAGTTATACATATGCAACTACATTTAGAGGTACGTTCTGTTGCTGTGTGTTCAAATGGTTCAAATGGCTCTGAGCACTAGGGGACTTAACATCTATGGTCATCAGTCCCCTAGAACTTAGAACTACTTAAACCTAACTAACCTAAGGACAGCACACAACACCCAGTCATCACGTGCTGTGTATTTCCATTCCATGATTAATGTGATTTGAAGAGAAGTTATAAAATGAGCTCTAACATGGAAAGTAAGCGTTTCCGGACACATGTCCACATAACATCTTTTCTTTCTTTGTGTGTGAGGAATGTTTCCTTAAAGTTTGGCCGTACCTTTTTATAACACCCTGTATGCTAGTGCTAGAATGCTATTTTGTTTTAAATAAAAAATATGACTGCTGCACCGCACGAGATTTTTGATAATATGGGTGAGTCAGGAATAATTTCTCTCAATAGTCAACTATTGCTTTGGTGTGACACAGTATGGTACCCAAGATTGCCTTCAACAGCACTTACTTTAGCTTCTAGTTCAATATTGGGATTTACAAAAAAATTAGGCACTTTATTTGATAACTTGCAGCCTAACTCATTTCATATGTTTCTCTGTTTTCAAGTGGAGTTACAGGTCGTGGCGCCATGATTTGATATTGAAACATAGGTCCCCCGGCAACAAACACATTCTGCTTCCCATTTGTACCCTATGGAGACGAAAGCTTCGACATTTTGCTCGGAGTTTATCAGTAAATGTGCATTTCCTTAACGGCATTATGAGAAATTGTCAAATTTTGGCAGACAAATGCGAAACGAAGAAAGATAAAACGATTACAAAATAAAACGATTTTTCTGTGGCGTAAACATTATTTTGAAAATCTTCAAA
Organism: Schistocerca americana; assembly: GCF_021461395.2. Lineage (NCBI taxonomy): Eukaryota > Metazoa > Arthropoda > Insecta > Orthoptera > Acrididae > Schistocerca > Schistocerca americana. The sequence goes on along the minus strand of NC_060120.1, from coordinate 1,021,467,177 downwards.
CTGTTTTTTCAGTTTACCTTACAAGATGATTTATTGGATCAGGAATATGTAATTTTAACAAGATGTAGCTGGATGAATACGCTAGTTAGCTAAAAATACGTTTAGCCAACAAAAATAAACTGTTGAATAAAAATCGGAGGGAAGGGAGCTTAACACAGCCAAGGATCTTGGAGATCACAGCTACCTCTAAGCTAAAAAGATCGAAACGTGGACATCAGAGCTATCTCTAAAAGGTAGAAAGATCGAAACATCTATTGTAAGCAATATAAATCGATATTTTCGGTGTTACTAGCATAAGAGATCGACTGTAAGCAAATAAAAAATTAGGTAATTCAATAATCGAAGCAAGAAGTATATAAATTGTTGATACGAGACGATAAAATGATCAAAAGATCATAATTCCCAAAACTAAAAAAGGCGGACATTAGCAGAAACCGTAAAAAAGTATGCGGACGCTACATTTAACGTCTAAAAAAGGACATGTCTACATAAATGTGGACATACACAGGGTGTTTCAAAAATGAACGGTATATTTGAAACGGTAATAAAAAGTAAACGAGCAGCGATAGAAATACACCGTTTGTTGCAATATGCTTGGGACAACAGTACATTTTCATGCAGACAAACTTTCGAAATTACAGTAGTTACAATTGTCAACAACAGATGGCGCTGCGGTCTGGGAAACTCTATAGTACGATATTTTCCACATATCCACCATGCGTAGCAATAATATGGCGTAGTCTCTGAATGAAATTACCCGAAACCTTTGGCAACGTGTCTGGCGGAATGGCTTCACATGCAGATGAGATGTACTGCTTCAGCTGTTCAATTGTTTCTGGATTCTGGCGGTACACCTGGTCTTTCAAGTGTCCCCACAGAAAGAAGTCACAGGGGTTCATGTCTGGCGATTAGGGAGGCCAATCCACGCCGCCTCCTGTATGTTTCGGATAGCCCAAAGCAATCACACGATCATCGAAATATTCATTCAGGAAATTAAAGACGTCGGCCGTGCGATGTGGCCGGGCACCATCTTGCATAAACCACGAGGTGTTCGCAGTGTCGTCTAAGGCAGTTTGTACCGCCACAAATTCACGAAGAATGTCCAGATAGCGTGATGCAGTAATCGTTTCGGATCTGAAAAATGGGCCAATGATTCCTTTGGAAGAAATGGCGGCCCAGACCAGTACTTTTTGAGGATGCAGGGACGATGGGACTGCAACATGGGGCTTTTCGGTTCCCCATATGCGCCAGTTCTGTTTATTGACGAAGCCGTCCAGGTAAAAATAAGCGTCATCAGTAAACCAAATGCTGCCCACATGCATATCGCTGTCATCAATCCTGTGCACTATATCGTTAGCGAATGTCTCTCGTGCAGCAATGGTAGCGGCGCTGAGGGGTTGCCGCGTTTGAATTTTGTATGGATAGAGGTGTAAACTCTGGCGCATGAGACGATACGTGGACGTTGGCGTCATTTGGACCGCAGCTGCAACACGGCGAACGGAAACCCGAGGCCGCTGTTGGATCACCTGCTGCACTAGCTGCGCATTGCCCTCTGTGGTTGCCGTACGCGGTCGCCCTACCTTTCCAGCACGTTCATCCGTCACGTTCCCAGTCCGTTGAAATTTTTCAAACAGATCCTTTAATGTAGCGCCTTTCGGTCCTTTGGTTACATTAAACCTCCGTTGAAAACTTCGTCTTGTTGCAACAACACTGTGTTCTAGGCGGTGGAATTCCAACACCAGAAAAATCCTCTGTTCTAAGGAATAAACCATGTTGTCCACAGCACACTTGCACGTTGTGAACAGCACACGCTTACAGCAGAAAGACGACGTACAGAATGGCGCACCCACAGACTGCGTTATCTTCTATATCTTTCACATCACTTGCAGCGCCATCTGTTGTTGAAAATTGTAACTACTGTAATTTCGAAAGTTTGTCCGCCTGAAAATGTACTGTTGTCCCAAGCATATTGCAACAAACGGTGTATTTCTATCGCTGCTCGTTTAGTTTTTATTGCCGTTTCAAATATACCGGTCATTTTTGAAACACCCTGTAGTAACCGTAAATGCACAGGACTTGTGTAGTTGGGCGGCCAGTGCGAATGTGATCGCTTCCACAATTCGCACAGCGTGGAGCGCATTGGCACTCACTGCTAATGTAACTGAATCGAAGACAATTAAAACAGTGACGCGCCCGCGGTATTTATGTCTCACGCAGCAGCGCATCCCGTACACCGTGACGTACTCAGGTAACCTTTGTGGATCAAAGGTCACTACGCACGTTTTATGTGTATTAACTGAGATCTCTCCATTTTAATTTACCTTCTTTGTCACCAGTCTCACTGCAAGGGCTCGAATAGGAGACACTTTATCATTCAATATTTCTTCTACACTATCAAGAGTATCTACATTCCTTATTTCAGCCACACATCATGTTAGTATGTGGTTTGGCACGTATGCTAAACGATTTTGTTGTACGGAGAACACTGAGAATTCCACCAACAAGTTAGCTGTCTTTGACGTCTCTAGTTTGAACTTGATCCTGTTTCTTCCCATTAAGATTATGTTTTGAACGTCCCTCCTACGCTGTGGATTCGTTGTGAGAAGACGAGTTTCCGTAGTGCCATGGGGTCAATCTTTCACGACTTTCTTCGTATATGATAAAGCGCCAACATCGACATCTCTGTAACGATTACTTTTCTTTGTTTCATACGTAAACCGATTTCCCAATACCGCTTGTGGGTGGCCACGTAAGCACTTCAAAATCGATTCTGGAAATTCCCTTCTAGTTGACGGTTTTCCAAATCCGCAATCGATTTTCGCTGCCATGTATGCGCAGCCGGTTTTGAAACGTGCTTTGGCTGACAGGATTAGTCCTATTTTTAAAAATTTTCAGCTAGTGTATGAATGAAGTGGCTTTTGCAACAGTAAAGCATAAGTAGAAATATTAGACTGAAGCTGTTTACAACTCGTCTAACCGAAGAGAAATAGCGATTGCGCTGACTAAATCAGAAACTGTAACAGTTGTTTTCGTGGCTCCATATTTAACTGGGGCAGCAAATCCCCTTCAGACCTTAACATGTAAACACGACAGCGAAAAACGGTTTCCGAAATTATGTATTCGTCTTTCGGAAGATGTGTCGCACGTAAACGCAGTGACAAATTCATAAACCACAACAACACCTAATTACCAATTAAACAAGTGAACTGTATATTTTACCGTGCGCAGTCCTGTTTTCTATTATTTCTCTACCGTAACAACTGTTGCAAACGAAATAAAACAATTACTTATTGATTACTGATTGAAAGCCTACATAACCTGTCTGTGGTGTGACAACCTTGCAGGAAAAAAAGATACGTGTATGATCACTGAACAGCTGACCTGATTTTATTTGCCTATTGTGAAATCTGCTACAAGTAAAATAAAGATTTCTGTTTACTCTTATGATGCCACGAGCTTCAGTTTCCTCTGCTATTGTGGACAACGAGGTATCTGGCGTTTCCTAAACAGTCGCGAATTTCAGTTCTCAATGTACTGAGTGGTGCTTTAATATATTAGGTTAGTGCATAAGTTCGTACTGTTTTTGTTTTGGATGTTGGTATTTTTGGTTGCTGTGGGTTTATTTATCGATTGCCATTTTTTTATTTATTTTTAGTTCACTGTGATTATTTGAGTTTACAAATTGTCATTTTGTCATTTGGAGATAGTGGAGTTCTGGATGCTAGAAAATGGTGTGCCGAGTGAAGAAATCGGAAAATTTCCGACATATTCTTCTGTTTGAGTTCTATAGTGCAGTGACAGCAGCGGAGGCAGCCTGAAAAATTTGCACCGTGTATGTGGAAAATGCCACTGGACAGAGAATGGCAAGGACATAGTTTTCGCTTCTTAAGGAGGATCGCTTTCACATTAGTGGCTTTCCAAGATCAGGAAGATCGTTTAAAGGCATTAATCCACAATAATCAACGTCATTGTACTCGAGAACTCCCAAATGTGATGAACGTGATATTCCATTGTCACGCAACACTTGGATGCAATGGGGAAGGTTCATAAATCGGGTGTGTGGGTACCGAAAAATCACTAAAACCAGCGGATAGCCATATGTGCTTACTCGTCATCAAGTGGTTCATGAACAACACCGACCCTTTTATCCTGTATCGATACTGGTGATGATAAATTGTATCTTTGTGCTAACATAAGAAAAAGAAAGGAATGACAGTCCAAACAAAGCAGCAATTCCTGGTACAAAGACCTGCACGCATCCACAAAAGATAATGTTATGCATTTGACGGTGTGGTATACTATGACGGTGTGGTTTACTGTGAATTACTTCCCCGATGTGTAACCATCACAGCTGACATTCATTGTCAACAACTAAGACGTCTGCCAGCCTGAGTGGCCGAGCGGTTCTAGGCGCTACAGTCTGGAACCGCGGACGCTACAGTCGCAGGTTCGAATCCTGCCTTGGGTATGGATGTGTGTGATGTCCTTAGGTTAGTTACGTTTAAGTAGTTCTAGGGGACTGATCACTTCAGAAGTTAAGTCCCACAGTGCTCAGAGCAATTTGAACCATTTGAACTAAGACGTCTTGAAAACGTAATCTAAGAACAACGGCCAGGAAGACTGTGGGAAGTGATGCTACTCCACGATAACGCCCGACCGCATTCTGTTAGACTGAAACTGACATGAGTTGGGTTGGGGGATCATTCCGCACCCACCTCATTCACTTGATACTGCGCCCTGGGTAGATCACATAACTAATGAGGAGGTATTGGTTCAAAAAAATGGTTCAAATGGCTCTGAGCACTATGGGACTTAACATCTTAGGTCATCAGTCCCCTAGAACTTAGAACTACTTAAACCTAACTAACCTAAGGACATCACACAACACCCAGCCATCACGAGGCAGAGAAAATCCCTGACCCCGCCGGGAATCGAACCCGGGAACCCGGGCGTGGGAAGCGAGAGGAGGTATTGAATAGAATTGGGGAGAAGAGGAGTTTGTGGCACAACTTGACAAGAAGAAGGGATCGGGTGTTAGGACATGTTCTGAGGCATCAAGGGATCACCAATTTAGTATTGGAGGACAGCGTTGAGGGTAAAAATCGTAGAGGGGGGACCAAGAGATGAAAACACTAAGCAGATTCAGAAGGATGTAGGTTGCAGTAAGTACTGGGAGATGAAGAAACTTGCACAGGATAGAGTAGCATGGAGAGCTGCATCAAACCAGTCTCAGGACTGAAGACCACAACAACAACAACTGCGCCCTCAAGTTTTCACCTTTTCGGCTCTCTATAGAATATCCTTCAAGAAACTTCCGTTCCGTATGAAAATGCGCTCCGATCAAGGCTCGACGAGTTGTTCGCCTAATAACTACGTCATTTGTACAGTCATGGAATTGGAAAGTTGCCCCTGAGTTGGCAGACTGTTGTAAATATTGAAGGTGGAGGTCTGTTGGCTTCCCTGATGAAAAGCTGGTTCTGCCTCTGTGCCGGTGATGGCCGCATGCCAGTTAGGAGGAGGCCAGTCGAGGGCCTGCAAACAACCTGTCTGGATGCTAGACACACTGACCCTGCCCTGGAATTAGGGTCTGGGGTGCGATTACGTATGACAGCAGGAGCACTCTCGTGGTTATCCCGTGCACCTGTTACAAAATTGTACGTCAGTCTGGTGATTCGAACTGTTGTGTTGAACAGCATTCCAGGGTTGTTTCCCAACAGCATTACGCCTGCTCACATACCGCTGTTCTAACCCATCACGCTCTACAGAGCGTACTCGATCACCAGTTTTGTCTCCAGTCGAGCACGTAAGGGACGTGATGGGACGACAATTCCAGCGTCATCCACAAACAGCATTAACCGTCCCTGTATTGCCCGACCAAGTGCAACAGGCATGGAACTCCATCCTACAAACTGACAGCCGGCACATGTACAACACAACGCATACACGGTTGCATGCTTGCATTCAGCGTTCTGGCGGTTCACTGGTTATTAAGGTACCAACATTTCACATCTCGAGCTTGCATTAACCTGTGATCCTGCAGTGTTAATCACTTACTTATGTATTTCCGAAGTTTCATTAGCCTACATTAATTATTTTCCAGTGTTGTGATTTTTTTCCATCAGTGTGTAAGTGCACCAATGTTGGTACTGATACATGACAAGTTCTTGGATATATCAATATATATTTCCTTTTTTTTCTCCGCAAGTGTTACGTTGTTCAAAGTGGTTCAAATGGCTCTGAGCGCTGTGGGACTTAACTTCTGAGGTCATAAGTCCCCTAGAGCTTAGAACTACTTAAACCTAACTAACCTAAGGACATCACACACATCCATGCTCGAGGCAGGATTCGAACCTGCGACCGTAGCGGTCGCGCGGTTCCAGACTGTAGCGCTTAGAACCGCTCGGTCACATCGGCCGGCTGTTACGTTGTGATTACTGGTATCAAAATTATCACTATTTTTATTATAATATAATTACTGCTATTATTCTTCTTCTTTCGTTTCACCCTCTTTGGGGTACGCTGGATCATCATTTCTTTGTGCGTTGTTCTTTTCTTAGGGCCCAGTATTTTTTCATTCTTTCTGATCTTCTTTTCCTCTCTTCTTCCGAAATGAAGCGTTTGGACTTTTGTGTAGATTTGTCTTGGAACCTTATGTTTTCATCTTTAGTAATTAATTTAGCTGTTCGATCAATGAGTGAATTTTCCGAAATCTTTAATTCTACTAGGTCTTTTTCAGTTTCTTTAAACTAGTTGGGTTTCGTTTTGCGGTTACGGAAAAAGTCAAAGATTTGTTTAGTTAATTTGTTGGAATTCATTCTGAGAAGATGACCATAAAAATTTATTCTCCTTTTTCGCATAATATCTGAAAGTTTTTCGGTTTTCTTGCAGAGAGTTTCATTTTTGATGTATATAATCCTATTGTCTTGAAATTTTTGCCCTTTGATTTTTCTTAAAATTTTTCTTTCCTTTAGCTCAAGTTTCTCCATTTGACCTTTGAAATTCATGTTTAGTGTTTCTGCTGTATACAGTGCTTCTGGCTTAATCGCTGTCATGTAATGTGTAATTTTGGACCCCCATGAAAGGGATTTTTTGTTGTATGTATTTTTTGTTAGTTGGAAGGCCAATTCAAGTTTATTTTTTCTGTATTCCATTGCTTTGCTTTCCACAGCATTCCAACTAATCCACTCTCCGAGATATTTGAATTCCTTTACTATTTCAATCTTCTGTTCTTGAACTTTAAGATATTTACATGAGTGCTTGATGTTTGTCAGTATCTTAGTTTTTTCAAACTGTCATTATTAATATTGTTTTTATGCTGAGACATAACTCATAACAGCTTCAAAAAATGTTAAAACATGACCTATTATATATACAGAAGAGCCCCAGTAATTCGAGCTCTGGTATTTCGATGTTCTATGTAATTCGAGCTGGTCTTAAGAAAATTTAAATTTTACGTAAAACTACAATAAAAATCCGTTTTCATACGTTGTCCGCACGTACGTTTTACTGGCTTTCGAATGTATTACATTTTTAACTTTCTTTAAATTTTCCCTGTACAGTACAGGTAAAACTCTCCCACTTACGGTTTTCGTCATAATGCACGGAAATAAGCTGCAATTTGCTTGAAATTCTGTCATACGACGTGAATTTGGATACACTTTCGATACTTTTTCTTATGTCTTGACCATTCTCTTATTTTTCCAACAACCTTACGCGTTTTGACTTTACGTCATTTTCAAGGGCAGTGTTATGTCAGATATGAAATTATTCGCAAATACATCGTATCACATTAACATTCTCGATCACGAGACAAGCGAAAACTGGTTTGAGTTTGCACTTTTCTCGTGATCGAGAATGCTGACGTGATATGATGTATCTGCGAACAGTTTTATATATCTGACATAACACTGCCCTAGAAAATGACGTAAAGTCGAAACGCGTAAGGTTGTTGGAAAACTAAGAGAGTGGTCAAGACATCCAAGAAAAGTTATCAGAAGTGCACAGAAATAACCTTGGCCTTAGATTGCTAATGCATTTCTATTAGAAATGGACATGTACCATTAGGTAACGAGAAGTGCGCTTGCTCTTTCTTTGTCCACCCATCACTAACTGGGACTGCCCAACAATCAGCTTTACAGTGCACACCACCCTTATTGTTACCCCTACTGTTGTGCCTACTCAGTAATGGTGACCATTAAAACACCTAACTCCTAAGCAACAATGCAGTACATAGTTTACACCATTGGCTGAACACTGTTGTATGTAATGCAGTTGGTTGTGTAGTAACAGCTGTATTGCAGTGAGCCCACCTGTGTCACGTTAATTTTAAAGTCTCGTATCTATGTACAGTGTTCTGTACATATGTCACTGCGTGTTTCTTAAGGTTTTAATTCATACATTACAATGACTGGTAGAAGTAAGAGAAAATTTGTGCCGTTGAATGTGAAACTAGAGACTCTGAAAAGACAAACATTAAAAAACTTGCTGCTGAGTATCGAGTAGTGAAATGACAGTTGGGAATTGACGCAGAAATATAGACTAAACTGAGAAGTTTTCATCAAACAAGTGTTCTATCTCGTCATTTGAACGTAAATCAGTGAAGAAATGTATGAAAAAACGAGTGAAGCTTTATTCATTTGGTTTACTCAATAAAGACAAAAACGAAATCCAATTTCAGGGCCTATTCTGCAAAAAACTGTATTTTTTGGAAATGAGTTAAAGGAAGGTTAGTACGATTTTACTGAAAGTTCGGTACGATTGGATAAGTGTAAGAAGCGTAAGGTAGCTTGAAATTTGCGATGAAAAACTTTCTGCGGATTCTCAAACAATTTGGTGGGAAGTTAAGAAAAATTATGCAAGAAGAAAATCTGACTCCTGATTCACTGCCTAACTGTAACGAAACAAGGCTAAATTATAAAATGCTTCCACCTAAAATTCTAGCCTCAAAAGAAAAAAAAGGCTGTACCGGGCTATGAAAAACGGAAAGAGAGGTTAACAGATCGCGCTGCATCAACTGCAAGTAGAGACTATAAACGGGAACTATTGTAATAGGGAAGTCTTCCTGTTCCATTTGGCCAGCTGGTCGAACTGGGCAATATGCAGATTTGTGGGGAATTTTATGTGATAACTGCCCGATGTTCTACTGCATTGGAACGTGAAGGCAGGCTTACTCGAGATCAAAGTTCGCGTCGACCATGTCTAACGGCCACAAGGTTGTGTTGGGATGTTTGGGGGAAAAGACCAAACAGCGAGGTCATCGGTCTCTTAGGATTAGGGATGGGGAAGGATGTCGCGCGTGCCCTTTCGAAGGAACCATCCCGGCATTTGCCTGTACCGATTTAGGGAAATCACGGAAAACCTAAATTAGGATGAACCGTCGTCCTTCCTCCCAGCCACAAAGGACAAACGCCGTATTGTGGGCTAAGTACATCGTAACCGCATCATATCTGCACCTGCCATCAAAGTACAGAATGTTTCAGGGAGTCCATTGCTAATGTCATCCCACACCACTGACTGCGGACTAGGAGCAGCCGAATTAGGGAATTAACATCCTAAGCATAGGCCGCCACAACGCCAACTTGGCCTGGGTGGCGTGACTAGGAAGCATGGGCTGCTAATGAAAGGGCATCGCGTTGTGTCCAGCGTCGAATCCCGGTTTTGCACTATCACGGATGACCATCGTTGGCGAGTGTGGCGGCGATCTGAGGAGGAGTCCCATTCTTCCTATGTTTTGGAGAGGCACAGCCATATTACTCCTGACGTCATTCCATGGGGAGTCATTGGCTGCTACTGCAGGTCATGTCTGTTAGTGATTGAAGGAACTCTTCCGGCACAATGAAACGCCACGGACATCGTGTGGCGATATTTATCACCTCTGATGCCGCTTCTCAACACGACAATGCTCTTCCACAAACGGCATGTGCCTCTATGCACTGTCTGCGTGATGCTGAGCCACTCCATGGTCAGCAAGATTCCCAGATCAGTCTCCTATAGAACATGTGTGAGACCAGCTTGGACGTCAACTCCATCCCAGTGCCAGTGTCCAGCAGTGCCAGGGCGAGCTACAGCAGCTGCGGGATACAAAAGCTGTATGACACCCTTCCCAAATGAATCAGTGCAATTGTCCACATCAGGTGGGGTCTCGACGTCATGCTAACAAGTGGGCTCATACTGCCAGGTTCTTTGACTCGATTTTGTAATAACTGAAATAACATGACGTTCCCTCTCAACCTCACCATCACCATCGTCATCATCATCATCATCTTCACCATCATCATCTTCATCATCATAATCTTCATCATCATAATCTTCATCATCATCATCTTCATTATCATCTTGGATAGTTTCCAGCCGCTGCCCGGGTCTGTATGGAACATAGGCCTCTCCATCATCTTCTGTCTTGCCACCATCTCTCTGTCTTCACCTTGGTCCAGTCTTTTCCTTTCTTCTAGACGCATTCCTCAACTCCTTTCAGCCATCGGCCTTACTCTTGTACTCTTTCCTTCCAGTTTCATCTCGCGCATCCTCCTGGGTATCCTCTTCTTCTCCATTCTCTTAATGTGTCCATACCATCTCAGCCTTGATTTCTCTATCTCTTCTTGTGATGGTTGATTAACTCTCTGATCCTCTCTTTTCTTAATCTGCCTATCTTTGTCACTCCGATACTGTTTCTCAAGAATTTCATCTCACTAGATTGACTTTGCTTTTCTCTCTTCCTCTCTCTTCCTTTCATAACACAGGTTTCTGATGCATATATCAGGATCGAGACATAGTATGTCTGGTAACCTTTTTACTAATTTGGGGTACATCCTTGCCCCGTATCAGGCTTCTGACACCCTTCCGAAATACTTCTCCTTTTATGCCCCGCTCGTTTATGTCTCTGTCGTTTTTGCCATCTTCCTGTATCAGGCTTCCTCGTTTCTTGAAACTCTCTACTCTCCTCAATCGTTCCCCACCAATTGTTATTCCAGTTGTTCCTCTCTCCTTCTTTCTTGTTGTGATAATCATCTCATTCTTACTTATACAAAATTTCATCCCATATTATTGTACTGTTCGTTCCCATACATCCAGCTACTCTTGTGTTTCCTAATCCTTATTCCCCCAAATCTACAGATCATCTGCAAACGCCATAGCGTTCATCTTCCTTTCACCAATTACTTGTGCTACTGTACTCATTATATCATCCATCACTACAATAAAGAGTAATGGTGAAAGTGCACTTCCCTGTCTCAAGCCAATCTTCTGTTCATTCCCTCTCAACCTGTGATGTGTAATTTAGTTTCCTCCTGTCGTTCTGGATGATCCATTTTTTTGTCAGCCTGTGTATCGTTGCATAGATAGATCACAGCACTAAGGTCTCTGGTAATCCATTAAGGAAAGTGTAATGCAGAAGGCCAAAATTAACTGGATTGCTCATCTTCTGTGGCAATAACAAGCCCAGCCATGCTGGGGCCTTAAGATGACGCCGTGTGATGTGAAACACGTAGCATGTGTTAAAAAGAAATAAGCGACGTTAGGTTCAAATATAGCCGCTGCTTTTGTTGTCATTATTCAAGGAGATGATGTGTTTACATCAGTCAGCTGTAAACTGTTTTCGTATAACGTCCAAGAAATTGCTATTCAGAAATTGCTATTCTTCGAAAAGAATACGTGAGAAGATTTCAGACGTACAGGAGTCACGCATCTAGTTTAAGTACTATCATAGCAACGAAGTCTCACAAACTGCATTACGTCATAATACACACCATATAGAATTGAACTGTCCATCAAAAAATGGTTCAAATGGCTCTGAGCACTATGGGACTTAACATCTGAGGTCATCACTCCCCTATAACTAAGAACTACTTAAACCTAACTAACCTAATGACATCACACATATCCATGCCCGATGCAGGATTCGAATCTGCGACCGTAGCGGTCGCGCGGTTCTAGACTGAAGCACCTACAACCGCTCGGCCACATCGGCCGGCGAACTGTCTATCAAAATTACCAATATTTCACTAAGCACTATGTCTGTCAACACTAGTCTAAACACTGTAGTCTGGAACCGCGAGACCGCTACGGTCGCAGGTTCGAATCCTGCTTCGGGCATGGATGTGTGTGATGTCCTTAGGTTAGTTAGGTTTAACTAGTTCTAAGTTCTAGGGGACTAATGACCTCAGAAGTTGAGTCCCATAGTGCTCAGAGCCATTTGAACATTTTTTTTTTTTTTTTTTTTTTTGAACTGGTCTAAAATTGAGGGAAAAAGATGGGACGGGTAAGTGACAGTAGGCTTCGCACTCTGAGGGTTCCGTTTTTTTTTTTTTTTTTTCCATCCGTCTTTCGACTGGTTTGATGCGTACCGCCACCAATTCCGCTCCTGTCCGACCTTTTCATTTGACAGTAGCACTTGCGTCCAACGTCCTCAGTTAATTGTTGGATGTATTCCAATACCTGTCCTCCTCTACAGCTCGCTTTAGTACCATAGAAGTTATTTCCTGATATCTTCACAGACGTCCTATCATCCTATCCCTTCTTCCATTCAGTTGTTTTCATATATACCTTTCCTAACCGACTCTGCTACCTTATCACTCCACCTAATTTTCAACATTGTTCTTTAACACCACATCTCAAATGCTTCGATTCTCTTCTGTTACGATTTACCCACAGTCCATGTCTCTCTACCATACAATGATGTGCTCGAAAACTACATTCTCATAAATTTCTTCCTCAAATTAAGGCCTATGTTTGATACTAGTAGACTTCTCCTGGCCAGGAATACCCTTTCTGCCAGTGCGTCTGCTTTTCATGTCTTCCTTGCTCCATCCGCCATGGATTATTTTGCTGCCTAGGTAGCAGATTTCCTTAACTTAGCCTACTTCGTGATCGCCAATTGTGAAGTATCTCGCTATTCTCACTACTGCTACTTCCGACTCATTAGACTGTTCATTCCATTCAACAGATCCTGTAGTTCTCCTTCATTTTCGCTGACCACAGCAATGTAATCAGTGAATCTTATTAGTGATATCCTTTCATCTTGAATTTTAATCCCAGTCTTGAACCTCATTTTATTTTCGTCATTACTTCTTTGACGTAGAGATTGGACAGTAGGAGCGAAAGATTACATCCCTGCCTACACCATTTTTAATCCGAGCACTTCGTTCTGCATATTCCGCTCTTTATTGTTCCCTCTTGGTTCTTCTACATATTGCATATCACCCTCTTTCCCTATAGCTTACTCCCATTTTTCTCAGAATTCCGAGCGTCTTGCACCGTTCTACATTGTCGAACACTTTTTCCAGGTCGATTAATCCTATGAACGTGTCTTCACTTTTCTTCAGTCTTCTTTCCATTATCAACGGCAACGTCAGAACTGCCTCTTTGGTGCCTTTCAAATTCCTAACGCCTAACAGATCGTCGTCTAACGTATCCTCAGTTTTATGTTCCTTTCTTCTATTATTCTTGTCAGCAACTTGGATGCAAGAGCTGTTAAGCTGATTATGGTATAATTCTCGCACTTATCAGCTCTTACAATGTTCGGAATTGTGTAGACGATGTTATTTCCGAAGGTCTGATGGTATGTCGCCAGACTCACACATTCTACACACCAACGTAAATAGTCGTTTTTGCCACTCCTTCCCAATGATTTTATAAATTCCGATAGAATGTTATCCATTCGTCTTGCCTTATTCGACCTCCAAAGCTCTCTTCATTCTAATTCTGATACTGCATCCTCTATCTCTTCTATGACGACTCCTGTTTCTTCTTCTATCACGTCACCAGACAAGTCTTCCCTCTCATAGAGGCCTTCAGTGTAATCTTTCCTCCTATCCGTTTATTCCCTGCATTTAGAAATGGAACTGCCATTGCACTCTTCATCTTAACACGTGTGATTTTAATTTCACCGAAGGTTGTTTTGACTTCCGACAGTCATTGCTTTCCGATTTCCTCACATTTTTTACGCAGCCATTTGCCTTAGATCCCCTCCCCTTTTTGTTTATTTCCTTCTTAAGTGACTTATATTTCTGCATCCCTGAATTTCCCTGAACCTTTTTGTACTTCCTTCTTTCGTAGTTTTACTGAAATATTCCTGTTACCCATAGTTTCTTCGCAGTTAGCTTCCTTGTACCTATATTTTTCTTTCCAACTTCTGCAACTGCCCTTTTTAGAGATGTCCAGTGCTCTTCAACTGAACTGTATATTGAGCTATTCATTATCACAGTACTTACAGTCTCACAGAACTTCAAGCGTATCTCTTCATTTCTTAGTATTTCAGTATCCAACTTTTTTGCTGATTGATTCTCCCTGGCTAGTCTTTTGAACTTCAGCCTATTCCTCAACATTCCTAATCTGTGATCTGAGTCAATATCTACTCCCGGGTACGCCTACAATCTAATATCTTATTTCGGAATCTCTGCCTATAAAAACTTAATTATGCACATAGACAATAGCAATACTTTCGTGTCTCTGGAAGGCCTGGTGCAAGTCTTTCTACTGGACGCCACTTCGGCGACTTAGGTATGCCATGCTTACCCACGTTACCCAACTGGAAAAAAGGTACCATCTGTTTAACGCGGACTCCTCACATCGTTGCGAGGTCAAGGCTTGGTTCAAACGAACCCTGAATAGTCCGTGATTCGACCGAGATTCTACCCCACGAACTCTGTTTCCAGGCATATGCTTTACCGCTAGATTATGTATGTAGGTAATTCATCTCTAGGCTTGGATAAGTGAGTTTGCGAACATCAAAATATGTCCGCCAAATTGCGATATCTTTTGATTGCATTGACGTAGAAGGTTAAATGTTTCACATAGCTAAGGTACCATAGACCTTAGAATGTAACGTAAGTTTCAACTCGATACCTCTACTCGTTCCTGAGAAAAAGGGGTGTTAAGTGGAACAGTCAGATGGATAACAAAGTGATTTTACACGATTTCCGTTTTTACCGATTGGGGTATGGAACCCTGAAAGAAAATAAACTGCTTGTTATTTCAAAATTAATGGCCGTTACTTACATTTATCCCATTCTGAGACAAGACGTTGAATGATTTCGTGGAAAAATGTTTGCGAATTGTAACCAGACATCCACCTCTTCGTCCGAAACAAATCGACGGCCACGAATGCCTTTTTTCAGCTCAAAAAAAAAAAAAAAAATGGAAGTTGCATGGCAGATATCGGGACTGTGTGGAGGACATGTAAGGTTTTCCCTGCGAAACTTTTGCAGCGTAGTCGAAACTATCTTCGCAAAATGTGGGCGGTTCTACGTGTGACCGTATGGACTCATGAATCGTGACAGATTTGTTGTTGAGAGCCTGTGAATGTGCTCCATTACGTAGCTGGAGATTTACCGCTAGCGCACAAGACCATCTACGTGAGCAAACCCACACGCAAACATTGATAAGTATCCTGTATTAAACGTGGGGTTCCTCACCCTTTTCGCCGCGTGGGGTAGTCGCGCGGTCTCAGGCACCTACCCACGGTTCGCGCGGTTGCCCCTATCGGAGGTTCGAGTCCTCCCTCGGGCATGGGTGTCTGTGTGTTGTCCGTAGCATAAGTTACTTTAAGTTAGATTAAGTAGTGTGTATACCTCGGGACTGATGACCTCAGCAGTTTCGTCCTATAAGACCTTACTACAAATTTCCAATTTTCTCACCGTTTTCGAGATTCTTACTTTTCATGCCATATTTTTACCGAAAGTTAATTGAGAAATTTGGAAACTGATTAACTTAAAACTATAAATGCTTCCGCTAATTTTTTTCAACGACGACGCCGTTTCTAACCGCCTGGGCAACTGATGTAGCTGTGAAGAACAATGCCATTTCTCTGTATTTAGAGGCATTTAACTGCAGTAGCCCCTCAGTAGTCCAATTGGTCGGTGTTTAAGACCCACGTATGATTCGAAAAACTACATTGTTTAGCAGCAATTTATCTCACCGCACTTGCCTTCCAGTAGCAGATACGTGTTACTTTAGCTCCTAAGAACAATTTTATGACGATAGAATCTTTCGCAGAAATTTTGCCGAATCATGTGCGTCCATTTAACTGATTCTTATACACGGGACTATAAGAGACTCAGGCCGTTATGCAACGCCTCCACTGCCGCCTACACGCTGTTGCACAAAGAGTGTTGAGTGCGGTGTGCACCCGAGGATGACCATAATAAACCAAAGCCGTTGACCGACCTTCCTACGCCCGTCTGGGTCGGCGACCGCCGCATCGTGTCTCACACTTCCCGTTTTTGGTAGGTTACAAGTCCGGGAGAATGGGACGATTTTTCTTCTTCTGCATAAAATTTGTGCATTTTTCAACTTTGTTGGACTTTTGGCAGCATGCTCGTAAAGAGTGTCACATAAAGTAAAGTACAACATATTACTGAGGTATATAAAAATTATTTTATTTAAAATGACCGGTTTGAACCTAGTCTTAGGGCCTCTTCAGAAAAACACCATCAGCTGAAGTTGACGATGTCCAGAACAGTAAGTAAACCTCAGTCGATGAAGAACCATCAGCTGAAGTTTACCATGTCCAGAACTGTCAGTAGACATCAGTCGCTGAAATTGTTTCAGTGACTGTCTTCTGACTGTTCTGGACATCGCTAACTTCAGCTGATAGTGCTATTCTGAAGATAGTCTAAGACTAGGCCGAAATCGGTCTTTTTAAGTGAAAAAACCATCACGATGTAGACTGTTTTTTCACTAACTTTATATAGCTTACAAGATCGCTGTTCCCGATAAATGTTACCAGAAATTTATTTTATTGAGACTTAAAACATAGAGGATATGAAAAATGAAAATATACATGAATGGCCCCTCTCACTCATAGGCGTAAGTGTGAGATGAACCAGCGTACTGGGAGAGATGGATCGTATAAAAATGGCTGTTCATGAATAAAAGAGTCAATTAAAATTTCACATTTTTGTTTGGAATACGTTGCAACAGATGCAGAATTATACTCTTAAAAACGTTTTAGTCCAAAACAATTTCATCAGTTTATTATAAATCTTCATTGAACAATGGCTTTTCCAATGAAATGTTTGTTTTGTTAAGGCATCAGCCAGTCTTTCTCTCACCGCAGCGGTTAGTCTTATTACCAAATGTTTATCATCGTGAACCACTGAATCCAATCGTCATTTTTATTAGTTTCATAACAGATTGGGAGCTAGACCTATGGGACATTCCATCCATTTCGGAAATCGTTAGACAATTCCATACTCCGAGATCCACAAAGCCAAAAGTGTGACGATAATACCACACTTCAGGCATTATAACAACCGAGAGCAGTGACTTTTGCGCAGAGTTGTCAGCGCTAACAGACAACAAACACTGCGTGACAAAACCACAGAAATCAATGTGGGGCGTACGACGAACGTAACCGTTAGGACATTACGGCAAAATCTGGCGTTAATGAGCTATGGCGGCAGACGACTGACGGGACTGCCTTTGCTAACAGCACAACATCGCCTGCAGCTCCCCTCCTGGCCAGGTGATCATATCAGTTGGACCCTAGACGACTGGAAAACCGTGGCCTGGCCAGATGATCACGATTTTAGTTGGTAAGAGCTGATGGTAGGGTTCGAGTGTGGCGCAAACCCCACGAAGCCATGGACCCAAGCTATCAACAAGGCATTGTGCAAGCTGATGGTGGCTCCATAATGGTGTGGGCTATGTTTACATGAAATGGACTGGGTTCTCTTGTCCAACTGAACCGGTCACTGACTGGAAATAGTTACACTCGGCTACTTGGAGACCATTTGCAGCCGTTCATGGACTTCATTATCCAAAACAACGATCGATGTTTTATGGATGACAATGCGCAAAGTCACCAGCGAGATTGGGTTGAAGAACATTCTGGGCAATTCGAGCGAATGATTTGACCAGCCAGATCGCCCGATATGAATCCCATCGACAATTTATGGGATATAATCGTGAGGTCAGTTCATGTACAAATCTTGCACCCTCAACACTTTCGCTATTATGACGGCTGTAGAGGCAGCATGGCACACTATTTCTGCAGGGGACTTCCAACGGGTAGTTGAATCCATACCACGTCGAGTTGCTTCGCTACGACGATACAAGAAGGTTCGACAGGACATTAACAGGTACCCCACGACTATTTTCACCTCAGTGTGTTTGAGCAGCGCTGTGGTTGTATGCTGGAGGGTATCCAAATCGCGCTAACCACTAACGATCTGTCTATGCAAACATCGCAGCGAGTTGGAAGCGTAGAGAATGCTATACGCTAAGCAAAATAAGAGCAACTAATCAAAGAAATGAAACTAACGTTTTAGCAGCAGTAAAACACAATGCAACTGTCAGTAACAGGCATCTCGAAAGTGCGAGACGGATCAACCGAACAAGTGTTCTGCGAACATCACTTTCGATCGCATTTCCTCGTCTTCACATTTCGCTGTGTCTGCTGCTTCATGGCAATGACTTTCAGAACTGGTGACCGTTTTCCGAATGTTATCTACGAAACGTGCAGAGTGATGCAGCATGTTAGACTGTCCCTCTAGTGTTAAATATTTATCTCTTTTTACTTTTTAAAATAAATCTTTAGGTGTTACATATACTCACGTACGTGAGAGAAATATAAGCAATAGCAAAAACTGGAAAAGTGTTTAATTATTCCTTGTGTTATCTGAGATAATAATCTGTAAATTTAAAATGTTACTACCTTAGTATTAACTCTTTAGGACTGCGAATAAGGTTAATGAATAAAATTCTAAGTTAAAATATTTCTGTCGTTACGTAAGTACATGTCACAGCCTATTGCGAAAATACTCATTAAGAAACTGACTTTAAATTCCGTCGCTCAGTCAGAATATACCGGATGATCAAAAAGTCAGTATAAATATGAGAACTGAATAAATCACGGAATAATGTAGATAGAGAGATACAAATTGACACACATGCTTGGAATGACATGGGGTTTTATTAGAACCAAAAAAATACAAAAGTTCAAAAAATGTGTTCGACAGATGGCGCTTCATCTGATCAGAATAGCAATAATTAGCATAACAAAGTAAGACAAAGCAAAGATGATGTTCTTTACAGGAAATGCTCAATATGTCCACCATCATTCCTCAACAATAGCTGTAGTCGAGGAATAATGTTGTGAACGGCACTGTAAAGCATGTCCGGAGTTATGGTGAGGCATTGGCGTCGGATGTTGTCTTTCACCATTCCTAGAGATGTCGGTCGATCCCGATACACTTGCGACTTCAGGTAACCCCAAGGCCAATAATCGCACGGATTGAGGTCTGGGGACCTGGGAGGCCAAGTATGTCGAAAGTGGCGGCTGAGCACACGATCACCACCAAACGACGCGTGCAAGAGATCTGTCGGACATTTTGTGAACTTTGTTTTTTTTTTTTTTTTTTTGTTCTAATAAAACCCCATATCATTCCAGGCATGTGTGTCAATTTTTACCTCTCTATCTACGTTATTCCGTGGTTTATTAAGTTTTCAAATTTATGCTGACTTTTTGATCACCCGGTATAATCTGCTTTAGTAGGACTACGTGCCTTTATGACAGTTTAAAGAAATTTGGATGTGCCGCGTAATGCCGGCGTATCCTTATGCGCCGGGGATGTTAATAAAATGGTACAAATGACTCTAAGCACTATGGGACTTAACATCTGAAGTCATCAGTCCCCTAGACTTAGAACTACTTAAACCTAACTAACCCAAGAACATCACACACATTCATGCCCGTGGCAGGATTCGAACCTGCGACCGTAGCAGAAGCGCGGTTTAGGGCTGGAGCGCCTAGAACCGCTCGGCCACAGGGGCCGGCGGGGATGTTATTTCTCGGAGCTGCAATCTTAAGTAAAATCTGAAAATGCTTAAATTTTTGACATGAAGGGTGCCATTATTACGTAAATAACAACCAAAGTACTGCTTAAGACACAAATTATTCTTATTTCTCACTGCACAGACCTGTTTATAACAGCGTAAGGAATAAGGGTCTACTTTCGGCTACATCCAGAGAAGACATAAAGAGCTGTCCGATCTTGTTCATCATTTCACGAAGAAAACCTCAGAGTTTATTACAAAATTTACTATGCGCAAACATTGCGGCTTATTATTTATTCTTTGCATAGATAACTAAAATTCTTTTACAATTATTCTCACATAAAAAGTGTTCATCGCATTTTCATCGCAACACGTTTAAAAAATGATAATCAGATGTCACATGTAATGTTCTTCACTGGGATGCGTTTAACATTTTACTTTATTTAATATGTCCATCAATAATGGGACGCTATAATATCTATGCAAAATTTTAATGAAGAAGCATCGGTTACAAACCATGGACAAATTAGTCTTCGCAATATGCACTAATCGTCAGCTGAAAATCCACTCTGACCTAAAGAAGTGGATAAAATCAGCGCTCTTGATCTATCACCATCTGATATGTGTTTTTCAAAACCCATATCATTGGTCCCTGTTTTATTGCTGGGAATCTAAATACACTCAAGTACCTCGAGTTCCTAAAATATGCTGCTCCCGCAGTTACTGGAAAACACCCCACTGGACATAAAGCAATCAGTGTGGTACCAACGTGAGGACGTCCCTCCCATTCCGCACACGTAATGACAGATCCTCTTAAAAGAGCGTTTGGAGAACACTGCAAGGCTCGTTCAGGAAAGGAGCGTTGATCAATACGGAATGATCTCATGTCAATTCGTAATTATTCAAATCCAAAGTTCAAACATCTGACATGAATACGCACATTCAGTGTTACGAGAACCAGTTGTTATCTATAGCATGGCAAGACAAAGACTTGGTTCACAAAATATTCGTGAAACCCACAAAAACACGACGAATTATTTGGTGAATGAAGAATGGATGTTGTTTAGTTCCGTTACGAGTTAAATGCAGCTTATTTAAATCAGATTCGGACCCACACTAACCAAAACTGTGTGTCACTTCATATTACTCACAATGGATCAGTAGACATACGAACAGTCCGCAGCTCGTGGTCGTGCGGTAGCGTTCTCGCTTCCCGCGCCCGGGGCCCCGGGTTCGATTCTCGGCGGGGTCAGGGATTTTCTCTGCCTCGTGATGACTAGGTGTTGTGTGCTGTCCTTAGGTTAGTTAGGTTTAAGTAGTTCTAAGTTCTAGGGGACTGATGACCATAGATGTCAAGTCCCATAGTGCTCAGAGCCATTTTTAGATACGAATATTTTCCATCAGTATTGGTCGCCAAGCTACGCATTGCAGCAAT
The DNA here is from genome assembly GCF_021461395.2 of Schistocerca americana. Taxonomy (NCBI): domain Eukaryota; kingdom Metazoa; phylum Arthropoda; class Insecta; order Orthoptera; family Acrididae; genus Schistocerca; species Schistocerca americana. The sequence goes on along the minus strand of NC_060120.1, from coordinate 1,021,445,969 downwards.
GATGTCCGCCGCCTGTACAGAGGCAAATGGAGGCCGCAGTTCTTAGTATAAGCATGCAATTCAATATTTTTTGGATACAGGACCAGCAACCCTCTTATTTCGTGAACAGTTTATTATAAATCTGTCACAGTTGCAGTACATATATTTTGACGACTAATTTCGAACTGACTGGCTCATTTTGATTCTAGACCTACTCAGACTGCACTGAAATTCTCTAATCTTAATTACAACCATCTGAAATTGGTAATACATGCAGCACACAATGATGGTAGATAAATGTCACAATATACATATACTCACCATACATGCCAGTATTAGAGTATGGTACGTAAGATAACTGAAAGCAATACGCGATGAGACCCATAGAAATGACACTTTTATTCACAGACAATGAACTCACCGCGATTCATGATGATGGTTCCCTGGACATTACAAAAGGCGGAACATGGTTCTCCATAGGATATGTGATCACCACAGACGACAGTGCTAAGACTGGAGAGGCTACACCACAGATATCGACCAGTGGGAACAGATATGAAATGTTGACCATGCATGATGCATGGCTCGTATTCTATCAAAAATTTTCTTTATTCTCACAGGTATTAATAAAGGAAATTTGGCACAATTTAAGAAAAAGCATCCACATGAAGTTAAAGAAATTACATCTTTAAAATTAGCAAATAGAAAGGAAAAGAGTCCGCAGCTCGTGGTCGTGCGGTAGCGTTCTCGCTTCCCGCGCCCGGGTTCGATTCCCGGCGGGGTCAGGGATTTTCTCTGCCTCGTGATGACTGGGTGTTGTGTACTGTCCTTAGGTTAGTTAGGTTTAAGTAGTTCTAAGTACTAGGGGAGTGATGACCATAGATGTTAAGTCCCATAGTGCTCAGAGCCACTTTTTTGAAAGAAAGGAAAAGAATTCAAAACAATCTCTGTGGTAAACGCGTCGAGTAAACATTTGACAGCTCATTCACAGCCATCTTCTGCTAGTTCAATTACGAGTATTCGTGTCCTGGTGGCGGTGCTCGGGCGTCATGTATGACGAGACTTTTCATTCTGATGTGGCAGCTGACTGCTGTCGCGGACGAGAATATGCTTCCAGATGGCAGCAGATGGGAGCAGCCGAGTACAACAAGACTTTACGCCCTGGTGGTGGCAGTCGGGCGCCGTCCACGACGAGACTTTTGCTTCCTGGTGGTAGAAGCAGGCCGCATTTGTAGTCTGTGGGTGGCAGCCTGTACCACATTCCAGTTAGTAGTCCAAAATTAGCTTTTCTTGGTGAATTCAACTCGTGTTTGAAACGTCCCCTTAGAAAAATTAATGAATTACTGTGCTGATATACCTCTTACATTATTTGATTTTCAAACAGCTGAGCAGAACTGAACGTACTCAGACATTTCGCTCTTTACCTATTCTGCCGGCCGGTGTGGCCGAGCGGTTCTAGGCGCTTCAGTCCGGAAACACGCGACCGCTACGGTCGCAGGTTCGAATTCTACCTCGGGCATGGATGTGTGTGATGTCCTTAGGTTAGTTAGCTTTAAGTAGTTCTAAGTTCTAGGGGACTGATGACCTCAGATGTTAAGTCCCATAGTGCTCAGAGCCATTTGAACATCTTTACCTATTCTGATCAACACTAAGCTGACACACAATATTTTTAGCGCAACGCAATCTGACTTTCAATAATCCCTCCAAAAGCATGGCCCAGACTAACATTAACCTATACCTTTCATGAATCACTTACCTCACAGCCGGCCGAAGTGGCCGTGTGGTTAAAGGCGCTGCAGTCTGGAACCGCAAGACCGCTACGGTCGCAGGTTCGAATCCTGCCTCGGGCATGGATGTTTGTGATGTCCTTAGGTTAGTTAGGTTTAACTACTTCTAAGTTCTAGGGGACTAATGACCTCAGCAGTTGAGTCCCATAGTGCTCAGAGCCATTTGAACCATTTTTGAACTTACCTCACAAAAATCTTCGTTACTCGAACTACTGCAATACAGCGAGCGCCGCTACTGCCAGCTAAATAAAAGATTCTAACTACTGAAGGCACTAAGCACTGACAGGCATAGTTAGCAAATGAAAGATTTTGATAGAGAACAAACAATGTATTTACCTTAATAGTGTTCAAAAGTCATAATATATATAGCTGTTCATGACATCCAGTCTTACAAATTTACTGTCTCTGATGGACACACGTCCAGATCATCCGCTCTCAAAACTCCGCCATTTCTCTCCCCACATCCACCACTGCTGGAGGCTCACCTCCAACTGCGCAACGCTACGTGCTGTTAACATCCAGCTGCCCAATACTACAATAGCAAACAACAATGCAAACCAGCCACAGACTGCACACAGCACAGTCAGTGATTTTCATATAGAGCGCTACATGGCGTTACCACAGTCTACTTACACAACTCGTGTTGACAGTGAAATGATGTGCTGTGTTACATAAAGTATTTAGACAATATATTGTGACAGTGATTAATAGATTCTCATAACAATATACAGGGTGGAGAAAGATAGTGTCACGAAGTTTTAACCCTGGACATCTAATGCCAGTAGGAACCAAAATTATTAATGTTGTGTGGATAAATAACGCACCATTTTTAAACTACGGAAACTCGAAGCCACGCACTCCGATTGGCCGTGGGAATGCTCTGTTGCCGTTCGTCGTTTGACAGGCAGCGTTATTGTTGTCGGTTCACACATACAAACGTCTCCCAGCCCGATACTGCCCCAACGTGATATGCTCACGTGCCGAATAGGTCTTGCTGTTTGTCCTGTGGCCAATCGGAGAGCGTGTGGCGCCAAGTTTCCGTAGTTTAAAAATGGTGCGTTGTCGACCTACCCAACATAAGTAATTTTGGTTCCTACTGGCATCAGCTGTCCAGTGTTAAAATTTCGTGATTTCTCTCCATCCCGTATACAATGAGGTTACAAAAGTCATGGGATATCTCCTAATCTCATATCGGACCCCCTTTTGTTCAACGTAGTGCAGCAACTCGACGTTGCATGGACTCAACAAGTCATTGGAAGTCCTCACAAATGTTGAGTCCATAATTGCGAAAGCGTCGCCAGTGCAAGAGTTCGTGCACGAAATGACATCTGGATTAGGTCTCATAAATATTCGATGGGATTCATGTCGGGCGATGTGGGTGGCCAAATCATTCGTTCAAATTGTCCAGAATGTTCTTTAAACCAGTCACGAACAACTGTGGCCCCAGTGACATTGCGCGTTGTCATCCACAAAAATTCCATCGTTGTTTGGGATCATGAAGTCCACGAATGTCTGCAAATGGTCTCACAGTAGCCGAACATAACCATTCCCAGTCAGTGATGAGATCAGTTGGACCAGAGGACCCAGTCCATTTCATGTAAACACAGACCACACCACTATGGAGCCACCGCCAGCTTGCACAGTGGCTTGTTCACAACCTGGGTCGATGGCTTCGTGGGGCATCGGTGCGACAAACAGCCATTCATTATAATTTAATGGTCTCCACAGACTTTCATTTAACACTGTTGGCTTTTGCACGTAATCCTTCTGAACTTCTCGCACTTATTGCGTCATCTCACCCTCAAACTTCTCATGATCATATGTGACCAAAAGTATAAATAGCTGCTTGCACTTTCTGAGGCTCCGATCTACCGTTTTGCACTGTAACTGCTCGTTATTTAACTTCGCATACTGACGTTTCGCGTCATCAGTTAGCAGTGGCTCTTTTACAGGGGCAATATACGTAAATAAATGGCTCGTTCGCTCCATTTCTACCGAGTGAAGTGGCGCAGTGATTAGCACACTGGACTCGCATTCGGAAGAACGATGGTTCAATCCCGCGTCCAGCCAACCTGATTTAGGTTTTCCGTGATATCCCTAAATCGATCCAGGCAAATGCCGTGATGGTTCCTTTGAAAGGGTACGGCCGACTTCCTTCCCCATCCTTTCCTAATCCGATGAGACCGATGACTTCGCTGTTTGGTCTCTTCCCCCAAACAGCCCAACCCCAAACCCTCCACTTCTGACGGTAAAGGTAGTATTTTGTTGCGGTTATACACGTCGCTCTCCACTAGCGGGACATTTAACACGTAACTTAAGATGTTTCCAGCTATGAAACCATCCAGGTCAACGACTCTGATTAATTGGTTTCCTCTGCCAACCGTAAGATCGACAGGGAACCGCTTGTCTATGATGTTATCTTTTATTACTTCTAGATACTTTACTATCTGAGCTGATCAGGTGCGGCTCCAGAATACCTTTCTGAGCGTTGCCAATCGCTGATATTAACAGATTGTGTTCCCGTCCTAGCTCACTGAGAATGCCCGTGAGTTGTATTGGCAATTCGTTAACGGAGATCAAAATTACGGCTCTCTCAAATTCTACTATGTGGTGGTTTAATTGCTTCTACCATGTGTGAAAATTTCTTCATTTTTCGCTATGGAGCTTACCATTTGATTAAGACTAGTCAAGGTTGCTTTAACTGTTGTCACTTGCTCCTTCGAAAGTCGGAGTAGCTGTTTCTGTTCTCGTCTAAGATATCTATCTACACCTCAAAGTATGTGACATCATTTTCGTCTTAGTGTTCCGAACAGAATCTTATTGACCTCGCCCACAAAGTTTAAGATTCCTCTCGTTTCTTTCCACAGGATTCATGCAGTGCCAATTGCCCAGTAAGACCCAGTGCCTTTTCTGTCTTTTCTACGTACTATTTTAACGCAAGTTCCGCAATGTTACACTCTGTTGTACTCATATTCAATAATGCCAACCTGTCTTTACAATATCCGATTGCTCGACACGCAAGAACCTCAATGCGCTCAAATCCCTCTCTCGGTTCCATTAAATTAAAATAACTCACAATTTTCCACGTTACACTGTAAATTTTCGCGCGGCCCATGTTGTCATAATACAGTCTAGGATAGACTGGAGCTTCGTTACTTGCGTGTATGGTTCTTGTCTGGTGTGCTCAACCTCATTGAGCAGGAGGATAACATCGACGAAACAGTATGACGCCGACATCTGGAATTGGAAACATTCTTTCAGTCTGTTTACATGAACTGTGAGATATTTATTTCGTTTCAGACAGATGACAACATTAGGCCCCTTTGATCGTACCACCACCTATGGACTTCGCCATTGTGTATCGAATTTACGTGATCCGCCTCGTCGTGCGCTCTTATCTAACAACGGGAACTCATCCCCACCACGAAGTTCCTTGTATTCTGGGCCCTATCATAGGATTCCTTATTTTTTTTATCTTACTTTGTGCGTTCTGTGTTCTTGAACATAGGTGTATTTCGTGTATGCGCTCCTTTAGCTCTGCCACATAATCATCAAAATTATACCTTACTCCAGCCGGATCTTTCTGTAGTATCCCTGGAATGTTGCATGTTCTTCCACAGAACAATTCATGTGGCGTATAGCCTGTGGCACTGTGCTGTGCTTGTGCTGTACTGTACATAAAAATAGCGAATCGAACCCAGCTGTCCCAATTTGTCAGCGCTCTAATCACATAGTGTCGCAACATGTCTCTTAATGTTCGATGCCACCTCTCTAAAGCTCCGTTTGTTTGAGGGTGGTGACTTATCTGTATCTTCTCGGTACGCAGTAGTTTACATACTCTTTCCACAGTCTCTCTCATGAAATTAAGGTTCATGTCACTTAACAAATGCCTCAGTATAATGTTCTCAACTGGCACCCTCGCTACTGTATCGGCATCTTGCCTTTCAACGGGTTCAGCTACCATGAACTTCGTTAGCGTATCCTGAAATGTAAGGATATACTTGTTCCCTCTGCCCATCTGGAATAATGGACAAACTATGTCAATGCCACACCTTTCGAGAATGTGCTCAGGCGTCTTCGTGATGTCTAGAAACATCTTTATGTGTTTCCTAGTCAGCTTACCCTTGTGACAACTTTCGTATTTCCATATACAGGGCGGTCCATTGATAGCGACCGGGCCAAATATCTCACGAAATAAGCATCAGACGAAAAAACTACAAAGAACGAAACTCTTCTAGCTTGAAGGGGGAAACCAGATGGCGCTATGGTTGGCCCGCTAGATGGCGCTGCCATAGGTCAAACGGATATCAACTGCTTTTTTTAAAATAGAAACCCCCATTTTTTATTATATGTTCGTGTAGTATGTAAAGAAATATGAATGTTTTAGTTGGACCACTTTTTTCGCTTTGTGATAGACTGCGCTGTAACAGTCACAAACGTATAAGTACGTGGTATCACGTAACATACCGCCAGTGAGAACAGTATTTGCTTCGTGATACATTACTCGTGTTAAAATGGACCGTTTACCAATTGCGGAAAAGGTCGATATCGTGTTCATGTATGGCTATTGTGATCAAAATGCCCAACGGGCGTGACCGAGCGGGGTGGCGCAGTGATTAGCACACTGGACTCGCATTCGGGAGGACGACGGTTCAATCCCGTCTCCGGCCATCCTGATTTAGGTTTTCCGTGATTTCCCTAAATCGCTACAGGCAAATGCCGGGATGGTTCATTTGAAAGGGCACGGCCGATTTCCTTCCCCATCCTTCCCTCGCCCGAGCTTGCGCTCCGTCTCTAATGACCTCGTTGTCGACGGGACGTTAAACACTAATCTCCACCTCCTCCTCCCAACGGGCGTGTGCTATGTATGCTGCTCGGTATCCTGGACATCATCCAAGTCTCCGGACTGTTCGCCGGATAGTTACGTTATTTAAGGAAACAGGAAGTGTTCAGCCACATGTGAAACGTCAACCACGACCTGCAACAAATGATGATGCCCAAGTAGGTGTTTAATCTGCTGTCGCGGCTAATCCCTACATCAGTAGCAGACAAATTGCGCGAGAATCGGGAATCTCAAAAACGTCGGTGTTGAGAATGCTACATCAGCATCGACTGCACCCGTACCATATTTCTATGCACCAGGAATTGCATGCCGACGACTCTGAACGCCGTGTATAGTTCTGCCACTGGGCACAAGAGAAATTACGGGACGATGACAGATTTTTTGCATGCGTTCTATTTAGCGACGAAGCGTCATTCACCAACAGCGGTAACGTAAACCGGCATAATATGCACTATTGGGCAACGGAAAATCCACGATGACTGCAACAAGTGGAACATCAGCGAACTTGGCGGGTTAATGTATGATGCGACATTATGAGAGGAAGGATAATTGGCCCCCATGCATGTGCGAACATTACGGAAGGCTAACTACTCGCTGTTGAGAGGAATGTCGTTACACGTATTGCCAAATGCATTGAGGTTGACGGACGTCATTTTGAACATTTATTGCATTAATGTAGTATTTACAGGTAATCATGGTGTAACAGCATGCGTTCCCAGAAATGATACATTCACAAAGGTACATGTATCACATTGGAACAACCGAAATAAAATGTTCAAACGCACCCACGTTCTGTATTTTAATTTAAAAAACCTACCTGTTACCAATTGTTCGTCTAAAATTGTGAGTCATATGTTTGTGATTATTACAGCGCCATCTATCACAAAGCGAAAAAAGTGGTCCAACTAAAACATTCATATTTCTTTAAGTACTACACGAATATGTAATAAAAAATGGGGGTTCCTACTTTAAAAAACGCAGTTGATATCCGTTTGACCTATGGCAGCGCCATGTAGCGGGCCAACCATAGCGCCATATGGTTTCCCCCTTCAAGCTAGACAAGTTTCGTTCTTTGTAGTTTTTCCGTTTGACGGTTATTTTGTGAGATATTTGGCCAGGTCACGATCAATCGACCACCCTGTATATTCTTCTACATCTTTCTTCTTATCGTTCCATACTCGATACGTCTTTATTCTTTCATAGGTTCTTCCTATGCTCTGGTGTCCTCCAATAGGAGAATGGAGGAATTATTTTAATCTTTCGGCATTTTCAGTCGCCCTTATTTCTTTCGTCTTTTCTGACTCAGCTGTCTCTTTATTTCTGGATATTCTTTTTTATATCCTTGATACAGTTTTCGCATTCCTGAATAATATCTTTCAGTGTTCTCCGATCAGGGCTTCTTATACTGCTTCCATTTGTTCACCTGACTGGAGACCTTTCATGTGTCTACTGTGGCTTATTCTGGAAAGCCTTGCTTGTATGCATGGGTCAATGCCCCACATTCTTCCTCCTGAACAAGCTCAGTCTGGAACTGGTCTGAAAACAAGAAGTATAAATCATTAGTTAATGCTACGCGTAAAATGGAATGCAACAGATTAGACTCTAACTGAAATACAGAATTGACTTTTAAATTACACATTTCTAACTGTTGTAATTATTTTTCTAGATTCGATGATCTGCTGAAGAATGGAAAACCATTTGCAAAGACTTTCAGCCGTAAATGCCATTTATGTGCATGCTGGACGTCAATGGATGATATCAGATGGTGGAGTTTTCAGATACACTGCATTTGAACCAGAGACTAAAATTACCTGAAGCTCTACCTCTTCCTGTGACAGATTTGCCAATCCTATGTGTATTTCTTGCAGACCACGCATCTAGGAATATTATGAAACCGTTTTCACTTGATTTAAGTGTACATTCACCAAAACATGCCCGTGGTTACAGAATACACAGGATGAATCACCTAAAATTTGCATCGAAAATATTGTGGAAATGGAAAGTGCTATTGGTGTGTGGTTTTCACAGAATGAATTGGTAGTCAGGAGCTCATATGGTCAACCAAAAAACGGGTTGTAATAATACTTAGAAAGTGTATTTTGTGTGCAAACGTACACTTTTTAAATGAAACAATGCCTATTGACATTAAAAAGCTGGAATTATGGTAAATTAGAATGTCAGTGAAGTTTGTTGCAGGATTCCAGTGCAAGTCCCTTACGAGATATGGTATTTTGAAAAGTTTCCACATCCGCACTTGTTTGTGCCATTCTACCTCGGTAGTACGATGTTGTTACGTTTGCTTACAGTGTGCTTGTGTATTCCTTGAGTTCACTGCGACCTGCTAGTTAGTGTATGAGAGCCCAAACAGTAGGTCGTGAGTGCACGATGAGATTTAGCGATGCAGAAAAAGCCGACATGCTCATGGTGTATGAAGAGCATAGGAATAATGAAGTTCGTTCCTGTCCGGTGTATGCCGCATGATATACGAGGGTCGGTCAAAAAGTAATGCCTCCCATTTTTTTTCTACTTAAAGAAATTAAGTTAAGTGAAAAATTTGAATTTGGCGCCATTCCTCAAACCTTCTTCTGCAATCCACTGCAGTAGTAACTTTCTGTGTCAACAGGTGGCAGCACAGCAGAAGTTTGTAAGATGGCCGACATCGATGTTCGTTTGAGACAGCGTTGTGTGATTGAATTCTTGAATGCAGAAGGTGAAACGCCCATACGCATTCATGAAAGACTGAAGAAGGTGTATGGTGTTCTGACAGTGGATGTCAGCACTGTTAGACGATGGGTTCGTCGTTGTAAGGAAGCTGAAGGGCAAACACCGTTGACTGACGAAAAGTGGAGCGGCAGGCCGGTGAGTGCAGTGACTCCACACAACATTCAGCAAGTTGATGACATCATTCGTGGTGACCGTCGGGTGACTGCAGATGAAGTGTGTCGCATTATTTCTCTTAGTAAAGGCAGTGTGATCACGATTATTAAACAACTGGGGTACTCAAAAGTTTGTGCACGGTGGGTTCCAAGAATGTTAACCGATCAGAATAAAGAGGCAAGGAAAACAATAGCCTCCCAACACTTGCAGCGCTTCCGTTTGGAGGGAGATGAGTTTCTGAAAAAAATTGTGACCGGGGACGAAACATGGGTGCATTTTTTTGAACCCGAATCAAAGAGGCAGTCAATGGAGTGGCGTCACACAAGCTCGCCGAGGAAGAAAAAATTCAAAACTGTGCGATCGGCAGGGAAAGTTATGGCAACAGTTTTCTGGGATACAGAGGGTGTGATTCTGGTTGATTTTTTGGAGCAGGGATGCACAATAAATTCTGTTCAATACGTCACAACCCTCAACAAACTTAAAGCACGTCTTCAGCGAGTTCGCCCAACAAAATCAATGGCAGATGTTCTTCTTTTGCATGACAATGCAAGACCACACACCAGTCGTCACACCTCTGACGAGATTGTCAAAATTGGATGGGAAGTTTTGCCTCATCCCCCATACAGCCCTGACCTGGCACCATCAGACTTCCATCTGTTCGGGCCACTAAAAGAAGCTCATCGTGGGATTCATTTTGAAGATGAGGAGGCCGTCAAAACATCCGTGCGTCAATGGCTTAGGAAGCAGAGCTGTGATTTTTACCGTGCTGGGATACATGCCCTTGTTCAAAGATGGACCAAAACTGTAGAGATGGGCGGAGATTACATTGAAAAATGACAAAATGATCCTCAATGTTGTGGTTTTCAACCTATGTAATTGCATTTAAATTTCCTGACAATTAAACGTAGAAAAAAAAATAGGAGGCATTACTTTTTGACTGACCCTCATACCAACAGACATCAACTGTCTCGACAATTATTTATCAGCCTCTTTAACCAGATACGTAAAAGTGGTAGTGTAACATCTCGACCACGTAACAGAAGGAAACAAGTGACGACAGAAGACGGGAAACAGATGTTCTTGCCACTGTTGCAGTTGCTTTGCACGTTAGCTCCCGTGCAGTCGCACGAGGATGTGGCATGAGTCAGTCAAGTGCCCTGCACATTCTCCATCAACATAGGCTCCATCCCTATAACATCGCTCTCCATCAAGAGCTGCATCGAAACGAATATGAGAATCGTTTTAACTTCTGCACATGGGCAGACAGGCTACTCCAGACGTGCCACGTATATTGTTTAGAGTTGAAGCCACATTTACCAATCATGGACAGGTAAACCGCCAAAACATGCACTATTGGTCTGTTGACAATCCCCGTTGGCTTCGTCAGGTGGAACGTAATCGTCCATGAAGTGTAACCTTGTGGCGTGGGATAGTGAGCTAAACATATGTTGTAGCATAGTGAATCATCAGCTCATACACCCATTTTCATAGACGGAACACTGAAATGCGCAAGTACACTACTGGCCATTAAAATTGCTACATCAAGAAGAAATGCAGATGATAAACGGGTATTCATTGGACAAATATATTATACTAGAACTAACATGTGATTACATTTTCACGCAATTTGGGTGCATAGATCCTGAGAAATCAGTACCCAGAACAAGCACCTCTGGACGTAATAAAGGCCTTGACACGCCTGGGAATTGAGTCAAACAGAGCTTGGATGGCGTGTACTGGTACAGCTGCCCATGCAGCTTCAACACGATACCACAGTTCATCAAGAGTAGTGACAGCCGTATTGTGACGAGCCAGTTGCTCGGCCACCATTGACCAGACGTTTTCAGTTGCTGAAAGATCTGGAGAATGTGCTGGACAGGGCAGCAGTCGAACATGTTCTGTATCCTGAAGGGCCCATACAGGACCTGCAACATGCGGTCGTGCATTATCCTGCTGAAATGTAGGATTTCGCAGGGATCGAATGAAGGGTAGAGCCACGGGTCTTAACACATCTGAAATGTAGCGTCAACTGTTCAAAGTGCCGTCAGTGCGAACAAGAGGTGACCGAGACGTGTAACCAATGGCACCCCATACCATCACGCCGGGTGATATACCAATATGGCGATGCCGAATACATGCTTCCAATGTGCGTTCACAGCGATGTCGCCAAACACGGATGCGACCATCATGATGCTGTAAACACAAGCTGGATTCATCCGAAAAAATGACATTTTGCCATTCGTGCACTCAGGTTCATCGTTGAGTACACCATCGCAGACGCTCCTGTCCGTGATGCAGCGTCAAGAGAAACCGCAGCCATGGTCTCCGAACTGATAGTCCATGCTGCTGCAAACGTCATCGAACTGTTCGTGCAGATGGTTGTTGTCTTGCAAACGTCCCCCTCTGCTGACTCTGGGGTCGAGACGTGGCTGCACGATCCGTTACAGGCATGCCGATAAGATGCCTGTCATCTCGACTAGTGATACGAGGCCGTTGGGATCCAGCATGGCGTTCCGTTTACTCTCCTGAACCCACCGATTCCATATTGTGCCAACAGTCATTGGATCTCGACCAACGCGAGCAGCAATGTCGCCATACGATAAACCGCAATCGCGATAGGCTACAATCTGACCTTTATCAAAGTCGGAAACGTGATGGTACGCATTTATCCTCCTTACACGAGGCATGACAACAGCGTTTCACCAGGCAACGCCGGTCAACTGCTGTTTGTGTATGACAAATTGGTTGGAAACTTTCCTCATGTCAGCTCGTTGTAGGTGTCGCCACCGGCGCCAACCTTGTGTGAATGCTCTGAAAAGCTCATCATTTGCATATCTCAGCATCTTCTTCCTGTCGGTTAAATTTCGCGTCTGTAGCACGTCATCGTGGGGTAGCAATTTTAATGGCCAGTAGTGTATTTCACCCTCCTAACAGACCATCTTCCACGTATGCTAGACGTTCCTCTGCAGACTAGAAGGAACCTTGGTATAGACATGATGGCTGTCCAGCCCATGGTGCGCTAAGTGCTTCAGTATGTCTTCACAAATTGTTTCCCAATCGTTGGACTGGACGCAGAGGAACTGTAATTTGGCCTGTACATTCCCAGATTTGACGCCCACAGACTCTCTTCCGTGGGCAAATCCGAATGACGCTGTCTACAAGGACATACCAACTATACCCGATGATACGCAATGACATGTTACTGCAGCCTGCTGGGACATACCCACTGCAGTGCTAGCACGTTCCGCACCGGACTGGAAGCGTGTTTTTCCGCTGCCAGTGGTCATTGTGAACACAACGTTTACCTATCAATTGTTCTCACTACTGATTAATCTAAATGATTAGTGTATGTGCTTGTGTTATTCTTTGAGGAGTGCTACCACAGGTACTGCACGAAGTGTCGGAGTGAGAACTTTTCAAAATACGATATCCCATAAACGACTCGCACTAGAACCCTGACATTTTAATTTACCCTATTTTTAGTTTGTTTATGTCAATACACACTGTTCCATTTAAAAAGTGTATGTTTGCATAAAAAACTTTCTAAATATTATTAGAATATGTTGATTGGCTGAAAATATGAGCCCCTGACTACCAACAATTCTATGAAAAAACCGCACATCAAGAGCACTTTTCGTTTCCGTGATATTTGCGGTGCAAGTTTCAGGTGATTCACCCTGTTTACAGAATGAAGAGTAGTGGAGAATAACTTTTGGATTAATGATGTCAGCAGCTGGAATCTTCCAAAAACTATGTATTTGAAAGTGGGTAATGCTGCTAAAAGTGCTTTGATTTGTACATATTTACATAATTCTTTGAGTCATAGTCCATAAAGTCAGATGCTGCATTCACCTTCCAGTGGTTTTTGTCAGTGACACAGGAGTATATTACCATGGTCTTGGCGAAACAAGTGTAGACCTACAATGTCTACAAGAAATAGCTACAAATGCAAGTGCATGAACTGAAGATGTAATTGACGATTTACGAGTTATTTTATAAGTGATCGTGTTCGGTTACCTCCGCAAAATATGTACTGAAAAGTTACGTTCTAAATGGGTCAAATGGCTCTGAGCACTATGGGACTTAACTTCTAAGGTCATCAGACCCCTAGAACTTAGAACTACTTAAACCTAACTAACCTAAGGACATTACACACATCCATGCCCGAGGCAGGATTCGAACCTGCGACCGTAGCGGTCCCGCGGTTTCAGACTGTAGCGCCTAGAACCGCTCAGCCACTCTGGCCGGCAGTTACATTCTACTGATTACGTATTGTAACATATAATATAAAACTTTTTGCTTATGTCTTGAGTTGTGTTGGTGCTATCAATTCCTGTCTCAGTGTAATATGGAACTCATGACACCAAAAGCAAGCCACGTGGAGAAACAGCCATGAGCACTTCTATTTTTCTTATGCAACTTTTTTTGCCTCGCATTTGGCAGTGGTTCAAAGATTTCAGAATTTTTTTACGGTTCGTGAAGCGTGATTCCGAGCCTGCCCAGCGGCAATAGCTTGGCGACAGTCCTTTATCATATTGCGATCTTTGTGTACCGGTATATCAGGCCGGTATTACACTATCAAATTTCTTTGTCAAAAATCTTTGTCAAAGATATTTGATGGTGTAATAGGAACTTTGTCAAATGTCGTCCAATATTTGATCAAATCTAGGACCTCGCTGTAGATTTGATCAAAGAAGGCGCTTGTCTTCTGTTCACTGCAATGTGAGATGCTACCACGTGGAGCGCTAGCATCGCTGCAGCGTTCTGTCGTCTGTAGTGTTTTTATAAACGTTGCCGGTAAATACAATTGGTGTGTGCCGACAACTACAAAATTAATAGAGATGTATGAAGCTGATGAGGCGCTTTACAAAGTTAGGCACCCTGAATACAAAAATAGATTAAGAAGATTGGAGATCTGACCTGACCTAACCTAACCTAACCTAACCTTACATAACATAACCCTCTCCTGTAGCAAGGAATCGGAGTGTTACAGTGAGCCTGTCTTCTGAAGATGTAGCAGTTCTTAAGTGAATATTGTGCTTTGTGATATGAGGATACACTTCACTGAGAAATGTATGCTCATCCATTCTTAAGCAATTGAAGTACAACTTGACGTCCTCCACTATAGGCTCACGTAACAAGTTTTGTTGAATGCTTTTATCGTGTCGTTGTAAAACCCAGCTTCCCCCAGATTAGATTAGTTTTTCGTTCCATAGATCCGTGCTGAGGAGATCCTCGTGGATGTGGAACATGTCAATTCTTTTAAAGCTGAAATAACAATACCAATAATATGAATAAATACAATACATCATTTGTTTCTATTAAAAATTTCGTCAATGGAGGAGGAGTTGGCCACTAGTAAGTCTTTCAGGCTCCTTTTAAACTGATCTTTATTTGTAACTAAGTTTTTTATGTTTGCTGGCAAACTATTGAAGATGAGTGTTCCTGAGTAGTGGACCCCTTTTTGAACTGAAGTAAGTGCTTTTAAGTCCTTGTACAGATCATTTTTGTTCCTGGTATTGTATGTATGAACTGAGTTGTTTGTTGGAAAAAGAGATATATTATTTAGGACAAATTTCTTTAAGGAGTAAATATACTGAGAGAAAGTAGTTAGTATATGCAGTTCAAGAGGTTTCTGCAGGACGCCCGTGTATTTACTCCACAAATAATACGTATTACACACTTTTGGACTCTGAAAACTTCTGTTTGACTTGAAGAGTTACCCCAAAATATTATACCATATGACATTATGGAATGAAAGTAGGCAAAGTATGCAAGCTTTTTCATTTTTATGTTGCCTATGTCTGCTAACACTCGAATTGCAAATACAGATTTGTTAAGGCGCTTCTGCAGTTCTGCTGAATATATTATTAAGTTGTAATCCCAGGAATTTAAGACTGTCAACCTCGTATGTATGGTTCCTTTTTTTCCCCCATTTCTTTACCGCATGTGCACACAATGCAATTGCGGTACGTGCAATTGCTGCTGTTAATAACAAGTTGTTGTCAGCCATCTTGAACTTTGACGAAAAATTTGATGACAGTGTAATACCCCTTCTAGCGCTACATCAAAGATTGTGTCATATATATTTGACAGAATATTTGATCACATCTTAGATCAAATCTTTGACAAAGAAATTTGATAGTGTAATACCAGCCTTACCACAGTCTAACATAACAGTCGCGACACTTCGCCGCGATTTTGTTGCCTACCGCGCCAGCAGCGCCCCAAGCGGCCAGTAACTTAAACTGTGAGTTCGGCGCGATCATGAACGCGACTAATGGTTGTTTATTTTGATTTCTACAATGGTTTTTACAAGCGAGAGCGTTTGTAGCGCAATAAATTACAGCAACAACAGGAAGATGACACCACAGCTGTCTTTTTTTAGGTTTCCTAAGGATCCTGAGAGGTATATACCATCATGTTACTAAATTGTATCGTCAGGATTCGCTTGCAAACTACATGTGTATTAATAATTAATGTTTCATTTTAGGAGCAGAAAATGGCTAGTTAATTGCAGACGAGAAGACCTTATGAAAAAAGACCCACTTTACCTGTATAATAATATTAGACTTTTGTTCGCTACATTTCGAACAAAACCAGTTTATGAACGGAGACAATAATAAACTCGTGTGGAATGCAGTACCCACACTGTTTGACATCCCAAATAAAGGCATCTCAAGTGACGTTGAAGAAGAAACTGCCACAAAGATTCGACAATCCTTCTGAAGCTGTAAAACAGTCCTATGACACAGAAGCAGTGCGTTCAGCTCTCCATGTATCAGTGCCAGATTCGTGTGAATCGTCAACACAGACGTGCTTTGGCGATGAAGTGGTTAGATTAAGTGCAGTTATTCGTGTCGTACAAAAGTGTAATGTTTGGTATGTATTTCATTCTCGTCTGTTGTTAGTCACTTAATTTTCCTTGCTTCCTTCGTGTGATGACATTATTTTGTAAGCACCTTGTTCAGTGACAGATTGTTTGAAAATTATTCAAATATTTGGTTTTGCGTGAAATGTAATGTAATAAGCTCATTATACCGTTTTCAACCTATTTCACCCACTATTTGGCAGTTGCTTGTGCCACTTAGAATAATATAACGATGAATGTCGTACTTGTCGCAACAGGTGACAATGACAAACACAGTAGGTCTACCGAACGATAGATGAGCTGTCGATCGCTTTTGGAAGTGGAGGTACATGTCTGTGCTTCTGACGTGTGAATCTGTGTGTTTATATTCTTTTGATATCAACGAGGTAAGCTTCAATTCTATCTAACGTCACAAGTGTTTCTTCGTGTATGTGTTGTAGCTTGCCACTCGACTCATGGTTTTTGTCCATACTTGCGCTTATTTTAGAATCATTTTTAGAAACATATATGCCTTCTGATAGTACACAAACCCTTGGAGGCAAGAAAATAACTCAAATATTTCGTAAATAACGTAGGAAATTGATGCAAAACAAACATTATGCTTTCGACGCGTCTGATTTTCACCTTACTCGCCGGGTGGAGCGCTAGTGTCGCTCCAGCTGTAGAACTGTAACAACTTTTAGATCAGTGAGTGTCGCGACTGTTTTGTTAGACTGTGATATTACTTTCTACATCCCACTGCTCTGGCTGTGGATGTACCGCATTTATGGAATGCATAGTTCTCTGGTTTGTCCACTACACCACTACTGTAGGAAACAAAACAAAAAAAATTGAATGTGTTCGCACACAAACTTTCGAACAGAAGAGAAAAAATACTGTTACTCTTCAGATTAAGAGATCATGGAAGTATACCTCCAGGCTAGGAAGGCTATAGATACGCTTTTTATCCAAGGAGTCTCTCTTTCAAACGCGGGACTGCAGCGCTATCGGTGAGAGAATAAGAAACAAAGGTGAGACAGAGACGGAAGCATTTACAGTCAAGGATAGAACAGGTATCACGTGGGTGAAACCACGGAGATAAAAAAAAAAAAAGAAGGCACCTACGCTGTACTTTGTTTTGAAGCCAGAATGGGCGGGGTCTGCCGCCATTTTAAGTTGCCCAAAACATCAGCAAACGACTGCTGACGATTGCTTCTTGCTAACTGTTTCTGTCCTGTGAATGCAACAGCTGTTTCAAATACTAAAAATTACAGTGCGTACATAAAAGCATAGCGCCAGGAAAGCAATTTCGAAAGTTTTTCTGTTCTTGAATGCGTGTTTGCTCAAGTAATGCGACACGTTTGGCCCCGTTAATGAAACTTGTTTTTTGTGATACATTTCGAAAAACCGAGAAGAGAAGGAAGGGATGTGAAAAACATGCTTTCGTAATCCATGTAATTCCACTATTTGCGTCGATAGCAACGAAGCTGGAACTCCAAAACCAACTGCTTCTTGTTCGTTACATTTTCAGTGTGCACAACGTTTTTAATTTCACGTTTGCAAGAAATTTACCAATGTGTGCTTTGTTAGCCTATAAACGTGTGCATGAGGTAACAAGCAAGGGATACTATTGTATCTTGTGTACGTCAACAAAGTGAACAATTATTGAAATGTCAAAGAAACTGAACTGCATAGAGCTATACCTCGATGCTGAATATTCTTACTTTAATAGACTGTCAGTGCACTAGTCTCAATAGAAAATTGTTAATTTATTAGGCTGTCAGTGAATTAGTCTTACTGCAGTTTTGATATCTTCTCACTTTGAAATCTTACCTGTCATGACTCATTCAGTGTGTGGCAAATAACAGCAATTTACAGGGTAAAAAAAAAGACATAATTTTTTAAACATCTTCCAGCACTGTGGAATGCTATAAATATGATTAAGGGAATGGTCTCAAACGCTGAAGACCCCGTAAAATGGACATTTTTTTTTTTTAAAGTAATGGTAGCCTAACCAGTGTAAGATGTTGGGCTACCTTTCCAACATAGGCTATTTGCTTCTTTTCTCGGAATATTTGTCGCTAGAGTCTCTGCCAGTTTTGCAGGAATAACCAGGTTAGCTTTTCAGGAATACCCAAATGTAGCACAATTGCAATGTACGTCTACTTTGATCATCTGATTGATTTTACTTTTGAATTTCATAACCTTCTGCGGAATAAAAGGAGTTGTTGAAGAGAAACGTTTTCAGATTCGTTTCAAATTTTACTTTGCAGTGTCAGTCATTTTATATCAATGGGTAAGTGATCAAAACTTCTGATTGTGAACCCCTGTTTATGCTACAGACAATCTAAATGTGATGTGACATAATTAATGTCATTTTTTTTCTTAGGGTGTTGTAATTATGTACACCATTGTTCCTGTCGAAATATAGTGGAGTATTTACAACAAAATGAGGAAACAACTAGTATACTATGAAACGGATAGACAGCTATTCACATGCCGAGCAGCAGGCAGGCACGACGAAAAGTGTGTTCACACACGTTTTCAGCCAAAGCCTTCTTCAGAAAGGAAGCAAACACCCCCCCCCCCCCCCCCCCCTCAATCATACACACAAAACTTATATACACATTACCGCTGTCTCTGGCTGTTCTAGCCAGGATCTTTTTTTAAGGGGGAGGAAATGTGAACAATGAATCATTTTTGGTGGGAGAAATTTAGGGCATGAGATGCTTCCTCAACAATCGGCGCGGTTAAGTAGCCGTGTGTTGTGCGGAGACGAGACGGTTGATGCAGTGTGGCTCGTACGACGGAGCATTGGGCTCCACTTACGGATGAAATCTGATTCCTTTAAATTACGATCGAATTGGTATACTTGTAAACAACGCAAGCAGGCATTTTTGATGAAACAACGACGTCTCCACACATTCAAAGCACCCAACACGGTCTAACCTGGGCGTGGCCATGTCAGAGTAACATCACGGGGAAGTATCACCGCGAACCTAATGTTCTGGCCTACTTAAGATGGCGGATGAAGGCTTCAACTCCAGTATTTTTTTACCTCCATGGGTGAAACGTATATCTCATAACAAGATCTTGGTTCGCTGCCAGGCCACTTGGAGCGCTGCAATTTCATTAATCCATCATCTCGTTTTCTTATTAGATGATTTAAAGTCTTTCATATTTGTTTTTCTTTCATTGAAACCAGAAGTTGATTTCATCGCATTCTGATTTCGGTCTACAACTTCTAGAGAGAGGACTGCATTCTGAATGCATTGTAAATATTTTATTTGTAACCTGTTTGATTTCTGCGCGCATCCGTAATATTGGCCCGGGTAAACGATTCCGTATTTGTTTCTGTTTCATACGAAACAGAAACTGGTTTCGACGGATGATGTTGTGGGGACTTAAACGTATATTTGTTACTGCTTACGAACCCGTGTATGAACTGCTCGATGTAAATACATTATAAGTATATTGCTCTTGTACTACTTTATTGTTGTTTACATACGTTTTCTACACTTCGTAGCATTTAATAGAGATCTCCAACTGTTATTCGCCTTTATTACGTCCTGTCAAGGAATGAGTATATAATACTGCTTTGAATGGTGTTGTTTCTTGTCACTAATTGCCACGCAAATCAAAGTGCTTTGCATAATATGGATGTAGATGTTGATGAGCATGCTTTGTAGTCGTATGTTATAAGAGGTACTACCAACAACACGTTTTAGCAGAAATCAATGTACAGTACTAGAATCATCAGCTCACCCTAGAAAATATCAGGGAACTCCATTACATGCCAGAAAATACGAAAAACAAATGTGAACAAAAATAACGCGGAATACGAACAGACAGTAGCAGTTAAATATGAGTACACAGAATACCATGCGACAAAACTAGCTTCTGCTTTGTACGGAACAAAAGCAAAATGGAACCGTTTACCCCACCCAATACTGTATTAGTGATGCGAGCAAAAATTAAGCAGAATACCAGGAATTTATTTACAATGCAATCCGAAGAGTGCAATACACACAATAAAGTCTTCATCGGGAACAGAATACGACGAAACCAGCTTCAGTGTCATATCACGTCAAATGATTTTCAGGTTCAAATGGTTCAAATGGCTCTGAGCACTATGGGACTCAACATCTTAGGTCATAAGTCCCCTAGAACTTAGAACTACTTAAACCTAACTAACCTAAGGACATCACACACACCCATGCCCGAGGCAGGATTCGAACCTGCGACCGTAGCGGTCCCGCGGTTCCGGACTGCAGCGCCAGAACCACACGGCCACCGCGGCCGGCTGATTTTCAGGTTTTGACAAGTGATACAGCATAATTATTTCTTCTAATAATGGCCACACGGCCAAAACTGCAATACCGGGTTTTACAAATAAATGGTTTTGCACTGAAAAAGCGACGACGACGTCATTTACAAAATTTACGTGACTGAACCCCAGTTGCTAGAATTAATCAAACTTTTTGATTAAGATTCCTTGGACATATTACTTTGTATGGTCACAAAACCTTTCCAACTATACTCTTTACCATCAGACAATGATACTCTTTACCATCAGACAATGATAGTCACCCATACAATACAAATAAAAATAATTATCATCTAATACTCGTATATTACAAATCAAGAATACGGATTTTCGAGGCATATTTCACTATATTCGAAATTCATTGCCAGGCCACTAGGAGCACTACTGTCTCTGTTTCTGTCTCAACACGGGCTTTGCACTTCTTATAATTTGGTGTTCTATGGCAGATAAAGCCCGATATTACGAAAAGACAATACCTCGAAAATACGTCGGCAACAATGTGCAAGAGCCTACTACGGCAGCGATACTGCCCACCCATATCACAATACTGTTGTATATTGCATTCACACTACAGCATTGTTAACAGGAACACGACCGCGTCTACACACTGCCGTAAAAAAACGCACCTTTATACTTCTCTGACAGCAGTAAGAAAACATAATGAAGTGTCATCCTGGAGTATAACAGAGTAACTCGAATATGGACTCGAGACGATTAGGTTATACGTATAATATAGAGGTAAGAAGAGTTGATTATATAAAGATAATCCGGATAGAAAATTCGTACAATGCGTAGAGAGAATTAAAGTAATTTTTACTAAGAAAATTTTATATTACTGTCACTTTACTGAGCTTAAGGAGAAAGGAAGCATGTTTAATATTTGAAAACCAAATCGTTTGGCAGGAAACGGTTTGTATTCTGTCAAAGACTAGTTCCTCATTAACGTTAATATATTGCTTAGATTTTGAACAACATTATCAGAAACGTAGTAGCAACTGAACTAAAGCCTGATGCAGTACTAGAAATAAGATCCATTAATATTTGAAAATACACTTACAGTATTTAAAAAAGAAAGCGCGTAAATATTGCAATACTGTTGTGTGTAAGAATGACGCGTGCAAGCACCATCCCTTCAATGAATTCATATAAAAAAACTTAAATAAATAAATTGTCCTCCAGAATAAGATCTATTCATATACATAGACCTACCTTATTACGATGTATCACATGCTGTTGTAATTCATATATTGCGTAATTCAGTACTAAAATATTTGTAACGGTATGCTTGCGAAATTCTGCTTTTCGTCAGTGCTGAAAGCGTTGGATGAACATGTGCAGTTTTATTATCTTTGAAGACACACAGACAAGTGTCGTTTTTTTTGCCTTTTATTCGTCGAGGAACTGTACTAGCTGAACTTATTCAACGATTTTTAATGATAATCAAGGCCCCATTGCGTAAAAACGTCACTCACTGTCTTCACTGAATGAAATTTTATGCTCCTGAGCAAGGCATCAGATCTGACTTTGTGTTATTAGCATCATGTGATGCTGTTATAAAACTAAAACATAAGAAAATTACGAAAAAAACACAAATATTAAGGATGAAAGACCGGCTCACACGTCATAGCTGTACGATGCCCAATTTCGATATGTGACGAGGTGGCCGAGTGGTTAAGGCGTTGGACTGCTAATCCAATGTGCTCTGCACGCGTGGGTTCGAATCCCATCCTCGTCGAATTATTTTACATTTATGTAATCGATTGCGTAAGCATAGTTGACTGCAAAAATCTAAACAGTGTGTAAAAATGGTATTAACACGTGTAAAACATTTGCAATTCATATCGCGACTTTTTCGTCACTTCTGACTAACTTCGAGTTTCACGACTTGTGTCAGGTTGTCTTTTATATCTCATTTCAATTCCGTTGTAAGCCGTGGTATTGCGAATAAATTTTGTGTTTAAGTTGTAAAATTATAAACAATCAATATTGCAGTTAGAGTGAAGGATTTGCTGTTTTAAAAACAAAATTATCCCAGAAATGAAACTATGATTGTAACCGTAGTACTGCTAGACAGACCAATGAGTATACTCAGATGGCGGAAAAATTGTCTCATGACCAGACAGAACAGTGCATGACATTTCATTAAGGCTATATGTAAGTTCACGAAAGTAAGTCTGTTAACTGAAGATTATTCATTATGAAACCGATCATTTAGACCCTCTCCCCGAGTTTGCAAAATCCATAAATTCAGTCTGTCTGGCACACTAAGATTCATGCGCGTCCGAGGAGGTATTAGGACAAAGTGGGGGAAACTCATATTAGTGTGTGTGTGGGGGCGGGGGGGGGGGGGGGGAGGAGGCAGCAGTTGTCCTCCCCTGCCCGCCACATCGGTTACAACATACTGTCGCGTGTGGGGCGGCGGGTTTATAATATGAAGTAGAGAATTGTGTTGGAAATATTGTTCGCCGTCTTTTGCGAGAGCCTGAAAACTATTTATGTGGTCAGCCAGAGAGGGATGGAGAACATACTGACCATAGTTTTCAGTTTGCAAGTCCACGTTATTGTCCTGTCAACCGAAAGAAATATTTCTGTTCTCTATTTACTCATCGGGATCAGGAACTATGATTATAAATGAAGATTTTTAGTTTTAATTAATAGATATATTTGATCAAGAAACTTCCTGGCAGATTAAAACTGTGTGCCGGACCGAGACTCGAACTCGGGACCTTTGCCTTTCGTAGGCAAGTGCTCTACCAACTGATCTACCCAAGGACGAATCACGACCCGTCATCACAGCCTTAGTTCTGCCAGTACCTCGTCTCCTACCTTCTGCTTGGATAGCTCAGTTGATAGTGCACTTGCCCGCGAAACGCAACGGTCCTGAGTTCGAGTCTCAGTCCCGCACACAGTTTTAATCTGCCAGGAAGTTTCATACCAGCGCACACTCCGCTGCAGAGTGAAAATTTCATTCTGGAAACATTTGATCAACTTTCACACGCACAACACAGTAATATTCCTGGTAATAATAATAATAAAATAATAATAATAATAATAATAAATATGATATCTCTGTCATAAACGAGCAGTTCAGAAGCGACCTCTACCGTAAGTTCGCATTAAATGGTCTTTCGCCCTGAATTCTGATACAGACAATTGCTCGCCACGAAAGTGGAAAATAATGTCACCACTTGCCACGCGGTTTTCTTAACATTACGAGCGTCACACAAACAGTTACTTCCGCGAAATCTAAGCGATCCAGGACGGTGTACAGTCCTCGCGAGTTCACTTCCTCATTTGTACCGAACACATGCACTTAGTTGCAGGTTGGCTGTGACTTAAGCTTGCGTTTGTCAGACGCGGACGGAATGGTAGTTGAGTGCGAAGTGAAGTCTTTTCAGAAATCTAAACGATCCAGGACGGTATACAGTCCTCGCGAGTTCACTTTCTACTATTACTGAAAATGTGCGTTTAGTAGTGGCCAGGTCGTGACGTCACCCGAGACAGCGCGTATAAGCCGGCGTTTGACTGACGCAGACCTTAATGTAACTGTGTGCGAAGTGAAATGTAGTCAGCTCTCACGCCTTATTTATATATGGGCGCAGCGGACGGCCGACGGAAACACCTGCCTTCATCCGCTCTGACCCCAAGTAACAGCATCTGAATGGCCGCTTTTTCGGCCGCATAATACTTTATAACGCTGTTGTGTATTAATTCAGAATCTTCGCAATTTTTGTATGAATGGAGTTCAGTATGCTTTAATCACAATAAAAGTTTCAGCTCGACTGCATTCAAACTTCGCCGTCTAGAATTTTGAGAATGGAGCTGACAGTAGAACATGACCTCTGAACTACAACTTTAAGAAACGTTGTATTGGTTGTTACTTACATCAAGGTCTTGAAACTTGTTACAGCTCTATTATTTAATGGGTTTCATTAGGAGCTGTAATCAAAACTTGCTGTGATTTATATAAATGATTCTTAATCTACTACAAATAAGTACGTTTTCGTTCCAAATTTAGCTTTTAGTAAATTACTCGAAAACTTTTAGAGGTAGCTCAATGGGGTCACATACTTGTTTTTATATCGAACTGGGGCTTCATACAAATTTTGGGCTTCCTAGCTTTATTATTCAGCGCCACTTATTTTTCGTAAAAACGTGGATTCTGACTAAAATTTTATTTCGATCAAGTGGAAACTTGTAAAACTTAATTTTGACGTACATTTGCACATTCTGACCGATTTTTGGCTTTATAGCTTTATTATTTAGCGCCACTTACTTTTTTTTCTTAAAACGATGTATTTAGGGAAAGATATTCATCTGATCACTCTGTGATTTCACAGTTCAAACATTAATATACTGAAGCATATCTTGACAAGGTGTAGAAGAGCAACTTTAATTTTTAATTCCATTCTTAAATTATGGCGCAATGCTTATATGTTACGCACAGGCGTAGCAGAAAACACACACTCGCAAGCCTTTGTATCTCTCAAATGATACAGCGCTTATCTCGCCTCACACGCACAGTCACATTAAACTTAAGAGAACAACCGTTAAGTCTTTATCTACTGTTTAACAAACTAAACACAGTGTTTATTGCGGAAAGGCGAAAACTCCGCGAGGGCTCACGTTCTGCGAGGATTACGTGCGGGTTCCGGCCAATGTATCATTCTTTATTTTCGATTTTCTGCGTAATTTCTTCAATTATTCAGTCAGTCTCTCAAACACTATCTTCTGCTGTCATTGCTGCCTCTTCTGAACCCAGCATGTAGAGTTTACTCCACGCAGAAGGATGGTACCTCAGAATAAGAAACTATGTCAGTGCGTTTTAATGTTGACTGTACAATGCATGCTACTAGTGACCCAAGATTTTTTTAATATTATTTGACACCACAGAAAGAACGTTGTCCTACAGATATTGTAAATACTGTTATCAATCTGAAGATGATGGAAACCTGTGGTTAATAAATATTATTTATCAGCAGCTCTTCTTGGTTCTGAAATTTGACTTTTTTCGTAAACCTTTCAAAATTTGGTCTAGGAAGAATGCTGTGAAGTAGACGTTTAGATTTTGGAGATGATATAGCCACAACGACACACGATTTTGAAACAGCAACATAACACATTAATATATTGAAGGAAGTAATAGAACAAACTGACTTTTGGGGGGAAAAAAGAAAAACGAAAGTGATGTCCAGTATCAGGGAAAACACAACCTACCTAAATTCAAATAACTGTCCGAATGGATTTCAGTCAGTGGGCAGAAAAAGAAACTTGAAAGTGACAGAAAAATGGAAATAGCATTCCAAATCGCACTAAACTTTTATAGTAAGTACTTTTCGATAACTACCAAAAATCATCATTATAACACTGTCATAAAACCCGGACATCTGTCTTATATCATCTGAGAGTTGTTTATTAGCAGTATATAGATAAAAATGAGAGAAAAATCTTACTCAACATACGAGGTTAAAATTAGAAAAAAAGGTATCCACGTAAAAGAAAACAAGAAATATATTATAGCGAAGACAGTGCTGCCAAAGCAGAGTTACTAAACACAGCTTTCCGAAATTCCACCACCAAGGAAGACTACGTAAATATTTTAGAATTCGAATCAGGAACAGCTGCCAACATGAGTAACCTAGAAGCAGATGTCCTCGGAGTGGTGAAGCAACTTAACTCACTTAACAAAAGCAAGTCTTCCGGTCCAGACAATATAACAGTTAGGTGCCTTTCAGAGCATTGTGATACAATAGCTCCACACTAAACAATCATATACAACCATTCGCTCGACGAAAGTTCCGTACTTAAAGACTGAATAATTTTCACAGGTCACACCAATATTCGAGAAAGGTAAATCCACTAAATTACTGGCCCATTTCATTAACGTCGATACGCAGCAGGATTTTGGAACATATATTGTGTTCGAACATCGTGAATTACCTCGTAGAGAACGGTCTATTGACACACAGTCAACGCGGATTTAGAAAACATTGTGCTTGTGAAACACAGCTAGCTGTTTACTCACATGAAGTGCTGAGTGCTAGTGACAAAGGATTTCAAATTGATCCCGTAGTTCTAGATTTCCAGAAGGCTTTTGACACTGTACCAAACAAATGGCTTACAGTGAAATTACGTGCTTATGGAATATCGTCTCAGTTATGTGACTGGATTCGTGACTTCCCGTCAGAGATGTCACAGTTCGTAGTTATTGGCGGAAAGTCATTGAGTAGAACACATGTGATTTCTGGTGTTCCACAAGGTAGTGTTATAGGTCCTCTGCTGTTCCTTTTCTATATAAACGATTTAGGAGGTAATCTGAGCAGCCGTCTTGGGTTGTTTGCAGATCGTGCCTAGTAAAGTCATCAGAAGGTCAAATCAATTTGAAAAACGATTTAGAAAATATATCTGTATGGTGTAAAAATTGGTACTGACCCTAAACAACGAAAAGTGTGAGGTCATCCACATGAGTGCAAAAAGGAGCCCGTTAAACTTCGGTTACACGATAAATCAGTCAAATCTAAAGGCCGTAAATTCAACGAAAAGCCTAGAAATTACAATTACGAACGACTTAAACTGCAAGGAACACGTAGAAAATCTTGTAGGGATGCTAGTAAAGACTGTGTTTTATTGGCAGAATACTTAGAAAATGTAACAGATCTACTAAAGAAATTACCAACACTACGTTTGTCCGTCCTCTTTTAGAATAACGCTGCGCAGTGTGAGATCCTTATCAGATATGATTGACTGACTACATCGAGAAAGTTCAAAGAAGGGCAGCACGTTTTGTATTATCGCGAAATAGTTGAGAGAGCCTCACAGAAATAATACAGGATTTGAGGTGGATATCATTGAACAAAAGCGCTTTTCGTTGCGTCAGAATCTCCTCACAAAATTTCAATCACCAATTTTCTCGTCCGAATGCGAAAATATTTTGCTAACGCCGTCCTACGTAGGAAGAAACGATCATCATAATAAAATAAGGGAAATCAGAGCCCGCACAGAAAGATAGAGGTGTTCGTTTTTTTCCGTGCGCTGTAAGGGATTGGAATAATAGAAAATTATTGTGAAGTTTGTTCGATGAACCCTGTGCCAGGCACCTGAATTTGATTTGCAGAGAGTTCATGTAGATGTAGATGTAGAGAAGCAGTGCAACACCGACGAAACCATGGAAGTTTCCTGAGGGAACGTGTTTCGATGATGACTTCGAATTATAGACGACTCGCTGGTTTCTGTTTTTAAAGTAGACGCCGAGACACTGTATTGCACTCTTTCAGAAAATCAGCTCTTTCACTTTCGTAGTAATATGTCGAAATTAACAATATCAAAAGCCTTTCTGAAATCAAGCAGTATTAAAAAAGTCGCTTCAGGCCTGTCCATGGCTTGTTTAATTTCGTTATTAACTTCGATTAATGCGGTTGTTGTACTATGGTGTTCCCATAAATCTGGTTGACATTTAGCATGGATGTTATAAATTTGAAGATAGTCTGTCAGCTAATCATGTACTATGGTCGCAAATGGAAAGGTCACTTGGTACATGATGCAGCAACAACCAATTAGGTGTTAATTCCTGATAGGATTACACCAGAGAATGTAGAAGAAAACCTCATTTGGTACATACACTTCTCATAGTTCACTTTGAACTCACCAAGTGCACGGAAAAACTTAACGCGTCCTGTTACTTCCCAATGCGAGAACAAGAGGGCAAACTTTTTTGGAAAATATTGTTTTTAAAGCGTCAAATCAATATAGACAGGGTAAACTTCAACCTACTCTTTCAGCTGAATCGTTAAACACTTTTCCCATAAGCATATGTGAGTCACAGATCACGTGTTGAGGTACATGATTGCTTTGTATGACTTGTTTTTTAAAGTATTTGAAGTTTACTCTTTGAAGTATGCTACCAGTTCATCTACTGTTACAATGAAGAGCCAAAGAAACCGGTACTCCTGCCTAATATCGTGTAGGGCCCCACGAGGACGCAGAAGTGCCGCAACACAACGTGGTATGGACTCGACTAACGTCTGAAGTAGTGCTGGTGGGAACTGACACCATGACTCCTGTAGGGCTCTCCAGAAATCCGTTAAAAATACGAGAATATGGATATCTCTTCTGAACAGCACATTGCAAGGCATCGCAGATATGCTCAGTAATGTTTGGGGAGTTTGGTGGCCAGCGGAGAAACTGAGTAGTGTTCCTGGAGCCACTCTATAGCAATTCTGCATTGCCCTGCTGGAATTGCCCAAGTCCGTCGGAATGCACAGTGGACATGAATGGATGCGGGTGATCAGACAGAACGCTTACTTACGTATCACTTGTCAGAGTCGTATCTAGATATATCAGCGGTTCCATGTCATTCCAACTACACACGTTCCACTCCATTGCAGAGCCTCCACCAGCTTGAACAGTCCCTTCTGACATGCAGGGTTCATGGATTCAACAGGTTATCTCCATACCCGTACATGTCCATCCGCTTGGTACAATTTGAAACGAGATTCGTCCGACCAGGCAACATGTTTCCAGTCATCAACAGTCCAATGTTGGTGCTCACAGGCCCAGGCGAGGCGTAAAGCTTTGTATCGTGCAGCCATCAAGGGCACACGAGTGGGCCTTCGGCTCCGAAAGCCCATATCGATTATGTTTAGTTGAATGGTTCGCACGCGGACACTTGTTGATGGCCCAGCATTGAAATCTGCAGCAATTTGCGGAAGGGTTGCACTTTAGTCACGTTGAACGATTCTCTTCAGTCGTCATCGGTCCCGTTCTTCAGGATCTTTTTCCGGCCGCAGGGATGTTGGAGATTCGATGCTTTGCCAGATTCCTGATATTCACGGTACACTCGTGAAACGATCGTACGGGAAAATCCCCACTTCATCGTTGCCTAGGTGATGCTGTGTCCCATCGCTCGTGCGCCCACCATAACACCACGTCCAAACTCACTTAAATCTTGATAACCTGCCATTGTAGCAGCAGAAGTCAATCTAACGACTGTCTTGTCTTATTAGGCGTTGCCGACGGCAGCGCCGTATTCTGCCTGTTTACATTTCTCTGTATCTGAATACGCATGCCAATAGCAGTTTCTTTGACGCTTTAGTATACACTCGTACATAACAAATATTTTGTTAAGGTTTGCAGACCTCTAGCATTCGTGACAGAAAATCGAAGTCCATTTTCGTACGCGGGGTGGAAAAACTGGCTACAAGAGGACATCACGCTTTATTCGGACACCAGTCGGACAGAATTGGTATTTCGTGAACTGAATCGTTCCATGCGTCTGCATGAGTCACGAAAACAGAGTACAGCAAATGGTTCTTCCGCTTTCACCGCTTACAATAATCAATCAGCGGCAGCATACATCACTGAACATCACAGAAGCTATTGTTTGGGCGGAAAGCTAGCGGTAAATCGTCACGGCCACTTCAGAAGTGCTGTCGCGGAGAACAGACAACAGATGCCTAAATGTAAGGAGCAATAGTTGGTTACAGGCGCGACAAAAGCAGCACGGTACAATGCTGGCCAGTATAACTGCATCGCTGTGAAATCAGCATGCTGCAAATGTCAATTTGTCATTAAGTGTTGGCGTACTATATGTCTGGATGTACAAAAGATAAGCATTTTAGCATAGCCATAAAAAATATGAAGGTATAAGGGCAACTACTGTACATCGTGTAAGTAAGGAAAGCTTACGCAGAGGTTTTCTCATTCAGAAATCGGATTTGAATGTCGGTTATCTGTGAGAAGGTCGTTTTATAGCTCGTGTAAGAACGACAAACGCTTACCAGCCGATTCGAAGCCGTAGTATTGTGGCCTGTAGGGATTGCAGTTTATTGTTCCGCAATACTGTTGCTCGCGTTGGTCAGGATCTCACGACTGACATACGAATATGGAATTCATGGGTTCACGAGGGTCACATACTCAATGCTATGCAATATCTCAGCAGCTCCACGCGACTAGCGCTTAAAACGAGGTACCGTATTTACGCGAATCTAATGCGCCATCGAAAGTAATGCGCACCCCAAATTTAAAAACTAAAATCATACGAAAAGGGGTTTGTTGTTACGTTTCTGGTAGGCTAAATTTATTTTACACAACAATGGATGTAGACATGAACTATCAAAACAACAATTTTAAGTGACCCATTGATAAGTGACATAGTCATTATTAAACAGAACACCTTTGATTATCTACATGTCATGCACACAAGCATACTGTAAATTACATTATTCACTAATGTCATCATTACTGGTATCATCGGAGAGTCTACATCAGAAACTCTTTCCCCGCCATCCTCGGTGCCGTTCCAAAGCACACCATCTTCACTGCCATCCAGAGTATTTGAAATACAACATTACTTGAATGATTTTACAATCGTTGGTGCTTCGACGCTTTTCCACGCAGCCGAAACCCAGTGCGCAGTAATGTGGGTTGCAGCACGCTTCATTTTTCCTGTCGGAGTCACTTCATGGTTTGGTTCGCAGAACCATTTTTCGCACTGTTGCCAGGAATAATAACAAGGTCACTGGCTAGGCTGTGGATCTTCTTTTTTACGTCGTCAGTGCGATGACCACGAAATGCATCAAGACAAATCATTGATGGTTGTTTGGAAGAACCACTAGGACGGAGTTCCCATATGTTTCGGAGCCAGTTAAGCATATATTTCGAACGATAATGTTATAAGGAAAAAAGTTCTTCGTTTTTAGGGGTTTTGGGGTTTGTTTCCCGATTGAAAATTAAGAAAGGGGGAAGTTTGCGCCCATCTGCTTTTATTACCAGCACGTTTGTTATACGAGGGTTGTTTTTTAAGTAAGGGACGTTTTTATTTTAAAAAAAAGATACAAATACTTTTGCAAAAACTTTTATTTTCTGATTCTACACTCTTTTACCTATTTTTCTACACAGTTGCCTTGTTTATTTAAGCACTTGTCATACCGTACAACTAAGTTTTTAATTCCCTCTTCAAAGAATTCGGCCGCCTGCTCCGACAGCCAAGAGTTCACGGACGCTTTCACTTCATCGTCGTCATTGAAGTGCTGCCCGCCAAGATGGTGTTCCAGGTACCGGAAAAGGTGAAAATCGCTAGGAGCAAGGTCGGGGCTGTATGGTGCATGGTCCAAAACTTCCCAGCCAAAAGAATCAATCAAATCCCGAGTCTTTTGAGAGGTGTGAGGCCTAGCGTTATCGTGCAGGAGCAAAACTTCTTTTGTCAGCATGCCGCGCCTTTTGTTTCGAATTGCTCTGCGGAGCTTCTTTAGAGTTGCACAGTAGGCATCTGAGTTGACTGTCGTTCCTCGTGGCATAAAGTCCACTAGCAAAACACCGCGCCGGTCCCAGAACACAGTTGCCATAATCTTGCGCTTTGACAGCGTCTGTTTGGCTTTGACCTTGACGGGTGAGGTTGTGTGTCGCCATTCCATCGATTGTCGCTTGCTTTCGGGAGTGATAGGGATACCCATGTTTCATCTCCAGTGACAATTTGACTCTACATGTCATTCCCTTCTTCCTCGTAACGAATCAAAAAGTCCAATGAAGTGGCAAATCTCTTCCCTTTGTGGTCCTCTGTGAGGAGTCTGGGTACCCACCGAGAACACAGTTTCTTAAAGTTTAGGTTTTCAGACACAATTTTGTACAAAACCGATCTTGAAACTTGTGGAAATTCCAAAGAAAGAGTGGAAATTGTGAATCTTCTGTCCTCTCGAATCTTTGTTTCGACTGCAGCCACCAAATCATCAGTGATCAAGGAGGGCCGGCCTGAGCGTTCTTCGTCATGAACGTTTTGACGGCCATTTTTAAACTCTCTAACCCATTGACGCACTTTACCTTCACTCATTGCATTCAAGCCATAAGCTTCTGTTAACTGACGATGAATTTATGCAGCTGATAGGCTTCTCGCGGTCAAAAACCGTATTACTGACCGTATCTCCCACGCGGCGGGCGATTCAATAATCGTAAACATTATAAAGTAGCACAGCGATGCGTACACGTCAGCTACAGAGCTGCAATTTGCATCAGTGTGAACGGGAAGGATGCCGGCAAGTGGCGCGGTGGCTTATTACGGCGTCCGCCCGAACTACGGGACTATACGAGCGAACGGCCCTTACTTAAAAAACAACCCTCGTAGGTGCAACTGAATGGAATAGCTGTCACCACAGCATGCTTATATTAAGGACGCTTCATCTTTATGTAAGTACAGATATATTTTCGACAAATGCTGCCTTTCCACTGACAATTGTTTCACTAGTATTTGTTTAGTGACCAGCAAATAATTTCCTTTGTATTTAAACAGTGATATACAGTGAATGTATAAACACCTGAAGATGGGCACAAGTCGGAAATCGGTCGTGTGACGAATAAATAATCTTTTATTGTGACTGGTAGCGGAAATTTTTCTACTCCCTATAGCTGATTTTAAGTAACCAACGACTGAACTGCGGCAGACGACAGGTTTTGTAGCCCTAAATTTAAACTCGTTTCCTCACCAAATCACAACCTCGTGATGGGCAATGTTTCCGAGGAAACGGCGATCAACAATCGGCAGCAAAACTAGAATCACGATCTCTTTGTTCACGGCGAGTACGGCTAACGTCTACGAGCGAACTCAGAACAGAAAAATTTCATAATATTTTTATTTGCGTGGCAATCTTCCGCAGTAAAATTTCAGTTTTAACGGTAAAGGTAAAGTGTAATTCTTTGCTGTCATTGGTTACATGAAATTACCCCCACACTGGCTACACGGGATGCAGCGTCACCAACCAATGAGCAGCCCTGGAAACACAAGCAGGTTCCAAACGAAAAAAGAACGATACGAAGAAAAGAAGGAGCAAATAAAAATTAATACAATGCTGAAAATAACGTGGCTAAATATTAGAAATAAAGAAATAAATTTGAGTCAATTAATTGATTAAAATGATAATCAAAGTCTTTTGATTAGAGGTACAAAAATAAAAAAATTGCTGTATTTGACAAGACCGGAGACTCTGACCTTCTACATTTAAGGTTTATGCGCTAACCACTACTCTATGGTACTACACTAGAAAATGGTGCTGTATTTGTAACGCAGGTGTCCCACTCGTAACAGTTAATTAGCAGCCTTCAAAAATTCGGCTTCACGCAATGTTGAGCGAAGCTTACCTAATGCAAGCTGATCTCTTGCGAAGCTTACCTAATGCAAGCTGATCTCTGTGATTATAATACCTGTACTAATGACGCCGAATCACGTCTTGTGCGGAATGATCCAGTAGCGTTTGGTTAGTGCAATGTATGAAACATGTGTATTTCAAATGGTTCAAATGCCTCTAAGCACTATGGGACTTAACATCTGAGGTCATCACTCCCCAAGACTTAGAACTACTGAAACCTGACTAAGGTCATCACACACATCCATGCCCGACCTACTGAAACATACACTCCTGGAAATGGAAAAAAGAACACATTGACACCGGTGTGTCAGACCCACCATACTTGCTCCGGACACTGCGAGAGGGCTGTACAAGCAATGATCACACGCACGGCACAGCGGACACACCAGGAACCGCGGTGTTGGCCGTCGAATGGCGCTAGCTGCGCAGCATTTGTGCACCGCCGCCGTCAGTGTCAGCTAGTTTGCCGTGGCATACGGAGCTCCACCGCAGTCTTTAACACTGGTAGCATGCCGCGACAGCGTGGACGTGAACCGTATGTGCAGTTGACGGACTTTGAGCGAGGGCGTATAGTGGGCATGCGGGAGGCCGGGTGGACGTACCGCCGAATTGCTCAACACGTGGGGCGTGAGGTCTCCACAGTACATCGATGTTGTCGCCAGTGGTCGGCGGAAGGTGCACGTGCCCGTCGACCAGGGACCGGACCGCAGCGACGCACGGATGCACGCCAAGACCGTAGGATCCTACGCAGTGCCGTAGGGGACCGCACCGCCACTTCCCAGCAAATTAGGGACACTGTTGCTCCTGGGGTATCGGCGAGGACCATTCGCAACCGTCTCCATGAAGCTGGGCTACGGTCCCGCACACCGTTAGGCCGTCTTCCGCTCACGCCCCAACATCGTGCAGCCCGCCTCCAGTGGTGTCGCGACAGGTGTCAATGGAGGGACGAATGGAGACGTGTCGTCTTCAGCGATGAGAGTCGCTTCTGCCTTGGTGCCAATGATGGTCGTATGCGTGTTTGGCGCCGTTCAGGTGAGCGCCACAATCAGGACTGCATACGACCGAGGCACACAGGGCCAACACCCGGCATCATGGTGTGGGGAGCGATCTCCTACACTGGCCGTACACCACTGGTGATCGTCGAGGGGACACTGAATAGTGCACGGTACATCCAAACCGTCATCGAACCCATCGTTCTACCATTCCTAGACCGGCAAGGGAACTTGCTGTTCCAACAGGACAATGCACGTCCGCATGTATCCCGTGCCACCCAACGTGCTCTAGAAGGTGTAAGTCAACTACCCTGGCCAGCAAGATCTCCGGATCTGTCCCCCATTGAGCATGTTTGGGACTGGATGAAGCGTCGTCTCACGCGGTCTGCACGTCCAGCACGAACGCTGGTCCAACTGAGGCGCCAGGTGGAAATGGCATGGCAAGCCGTTCCACAGGACTACATGCAGCATCTCTACGATCGTCTCCATGGGAGAATAGCAGCCTGCATTGCTGCGAAAGGTGGATATACACTGTACTAGTGCCGACATTGTGCATGCTCTGTTGCCTGTGTCTATGTGCCTGTGGTTCTGTCAGTGTGATCATGTGATGTATCTGACCCCAGGAATGTGTCAATAAAGTTTCCCCTTCCTGGGACAATGAATTCACGGTGTTCTTATTTCAATTTCCAGGAGTGTAACTAAGGACATCTCACACATCCATGCCCGAGGCAGGATTCGAACCTGCGACCATAGCAGCAGCGCGGTTCCGGACTGACCGCTCGGTCACAGCGGCCGGCCATGTGTATTTCGTTACTATCGCTGTGTGTGTGTGTGTGTGTGTGTGTGTGTGTGTGTGTGTGTGTGTGTGTGGTTATCATGCGTGATGTGATACGAAATTAAAGGGCCATCACCTGGATTCGAGATCGAAGCACATCAAGAAAAAATCCTGGACAAGAAACTGGAAGTGAACTAATTGTTGTGGTAGTTTGGCAACGGTGAACAGTTCAGGCGTGACGTTGTGCGCTCTGATTGGGGGAAGCCACCTACAATGCATTTAGTGTCAGCTATCAAGTAATTTTAATCGGTCTATAGGCCTAATTTTTATTTTATGGTCATAGACCAAAGCCTGGTTTGATACAGCTCTGTACTAGCCTATCTCGTGCAAGCCTCTTCATCTCTACATAATTACTGCAACGTACGTCCACCAGAACCTGACTACCGCAGTCAAGCTTTGGTCTCCCTCTACAATTTTTACCCCCAGCAATTCTCTCCATTATCAAACTGACTATTCTTTGATCGCTCAGGATGTGTCTTAGCATACTATCCCTTCGTACAGTCAAACAAGGGTGCCAATACCAGGAGACAGGGAGGACTGTACCACCTCCCCATAGCTCTCAGGGAAAGGAAAAAAATGTAGCATTATAAGATGTTTTTCTTTCAAGAAAATGATTTAAAAGTCGGTATTACGCAGGTTATTAACAGTGTCAGAACTGGAACTTTTTTGATGACTGCTTACACCTCGCGATTCGTTTCTCAAGATATTAAAAGTACTACATACCTCCAGGTCTAGCCATCACCCCTTCAAACTATCGTGTGGGCGCCCTTGCAGTCGAGTTCTGAAGTAAATTTCTCCCCAATTCGGTTCACTACCTGTTCATTAATTATCCGATCTACCTAACCTAATCTTTAGTATTCTCCAGCACAACATTTCAGAAGGTTGTATTGTATTCTCTTCTTGTCTCTACTGTTTGTTGCCTACATTTCACTTCCGTGAAGAGGTTACACTCCAGACAAATACCCCTTCAAAAAACACTTTCTAACATTTAAATTTATATTTGATGTTTACATATTTCTCTCCCTCACAAATGACTTTCTTGCTGTTGCAAACCTGCATTTGATATCCTTTCTACTTCGACCATCGTCAGTTAATTTGCTGCCCAGGTGGTAAAACTCGTCTACTACCCTTAGTGTCTCATTTGGTAATCTAATTGCCTTAGTATACATTACTTTGTTAATGTTCAACTTCTTGTTCAAGGTAATATCCATTTTGTTCAAGTGATCTTCCCAGTCCTTCGCCTTCTTTGACAGAACTACAATGTCATCGACAAATGTTAAAGTTTTTATTTCTTCTCCTTGGACTAATGTCGATTCAAAATAAATAACCACAAATAACAATGAATACATCTGCAACAAAGACACTTGACTATTTTATCAAATATATTCACTGATTAAAAGAAATGCAGTCAACATGAAGACTACATCGAAAACGTTTGTAGTATTTGTTCTTCCAATATGATATAGGGTCCCGAAATATGATTGTTAGCTGCGAAAACCAGCTTCTATAAGGTGCAATTCATTCAGAATAGATTCTTATGGACTGCTACCGACACTCCTCGTTGTCTAGCAAATCCAGGACTCCAATTCCATAAAAGTACTAAAATCATACAACAAGCCTCTAACTTCTATTCGAAGACTGAAATTCGCCCAATACTCTCATCCCATTCGACACTATTAGTAGACAAAAATTTTCCGAATGATTTTGATCGCCAATTCAAATACACACATCAAAAAAAGTTTTGCACCACCTCGGTTCCGAGAGTTCCGAAACCTGTTCAGAAAACTCGAATAAACAAAAACATCATTTCCGCCCTTTTTATTGCTCATGAATGCATGTTGTACCACTATACAGCGAGACCTTCAGAGGTGGTGGTCCACACTGCTGCACACACCTGTACCTCTAATACGCAGTAGCACGGCCTCTTGCATTGATGCATGCCTGTATTCGTCGTGGGATACTATCCACAAGTTCATCAAGGCACTGTTGGTCCAGATTGTCCCACTCTGGAGTGGCGATTCGGCGTAGATCGCCCAGAGTGATTGGTGGATCACGTCATCCATAAACAGCCCTTTTCAATCTATAACAGGCGTGTTCGATAGGGTTCATGTCTGGAGAGCATGCTGGCCACTCTAGTCGAGCGATGTTGTTATCCTGAAGGAAGTCATTCGCCGATGGAGGCGCGAATTGTCGTCCATGAAGATGAATGCCTCGCCAGTATTGTAAGTGACGTAACTTAAGTGGTGTTTATGAAATGAGTGGAGCCCTGAGATATATCCTGATGGCTAAAAGAGCCACATGCAAATGTAAATGCTATCTGACATTAAAATCAAAGTAAAAAGATTGGGTCGCCACCAACTCTAGCCACATGACAAACAAGAGGTTCGACTGAGTTGGAAAATTAATTAATTTAGTCAAAAGGAAAAACTCATAAAAGAACATTCATTGTAATGTCACTCATAAGAAATGGGATGTAATTGTTAATATGATCCAAGGATTGTTCACATGAATCAAATACTAAAATAAAGTAAAAATGGTGAACACTGTGAATAAGAGCAGCTTGCAGCAACATTCCTGAAAACAAGATCTATTTTAAAGAATTTGTTTTAAATAAAAAGGGAACACTAACTATTGGACCTGCGCGCAGAGAAACACTGTGGGTGGGCCAACAAGGAAACTAAAAGGTAAATGCCGCAGGTAAAGGAGACGTAACATCGGTACACTGTATAAGACTTGAAACAAAATTATTTATTTCTTCAGACACAGATATAAGACATCTGTATAACTGCTGTTGCCTAGTAACTACGTACAATTGCTTGTGAAACGCTACACGATTCACAACAGAATCTCTTAATTTAGAATCGCGTTCGTAATTAGAGGGGGACGGGAAAGGTTTAATACTGAATAGACCCACATTCTCTCAAAGAACATCAAGGACGGCCCCAACACCAACATGCAACAAAGCTAGGAGGTTTGTTCCGCTATGTTGAGGAATGATTAAATAAAAGAGTAAATTTGCATATCACGGTTGCATTTAAAACTGAACCTCGGTTTGGAGAAACCGCCTCAACGAGGGCCACACATACACGCTTAACATGAAATCACAAACCAAAAATGCAACTGAATAATCCTGACAGAAT
The DNA here is from genome assembly GCF_021461395.2 of Schistocerca americana. NCBI lineage: Eukaryota > Metazoa > Arthropoda > Insecta > Orthoptera > Acrididae > Schistocerca > Schistocerca americana. The sequence continues at coordinate 1,021,407,206 of NC_060120.1, read as the reverse complement.
ATATTTAATATTCCAAAATCACAGCAATAAGTAAACTCTTGGACAGAGCCGGGGGCCACGGGAAATTTAGTCTCACAGTTAACTCGTGTGGGCATGTGGTTCGCGGAAACACAATTTCTACGTACCGTGGCCAAATTTTAACAACATTAAACCACGCAGCAGCGAACAATTAAAATTTTACAGAGGACACATTTGAATAGACAAAGCGTCATCGCCGAGGGCTAACAAACTCTAATATTAACTCACGTGGATGATTTCCAACGGATGTAAGTAATGAAACAAAGAAAATTAACAAAGAAGCAAAACTTATCGGATTCGGAAAAGATTGGAATTATACACACGCAGTCGCAGGCACACAAACATTCACACTGAACTGAGGGCGCACATCCTAGGTGAGATCGCTTCAACATATACACCACCTTTGTGCTACGTTCTTCTTACAGACCAAAGTCTGCATTAGGAATCAAACTGAAAGTCTGCAAAAGCCTTACATTCCTTACTGCGACCCAGCAAAACAATCTTTATAAGACAAAGCGTGAGGCCAAAAGCGAAACGCTCCCCTCTCGCTATGAGACAACGCGCCACACGGTTAAATCAACTCATCCTTCTTCGAAGAGACCTCGGCTGCAGACCCTCGGAGAACTCGAAGCAGACTGTCCATCTCACACTGAAACTTCTCCCACACAGCCCCGGGGCCAGAAAAACCCAGAGATGAGGCTTCCGCCACCAACTAACACTGGTAACTTTCACACAAAGGGAACAAACCTCTTTGCCTACCTGAAAACTACAAGGGTTGGCTGATTCTCCGCAGCAGACTAAACCACTGCACAGTAAAATGAAACAACCCACAGTCATTCACTCACGCATGCCAGAGAGTTTTGGAATAGGAGAATAAGGGATAAACATTCTATGGTATCATAGTCGTGGGTTGGGTTACAAATAAAAACATGGAAGACTTATAATGGTGTTACGGACGCATTTGCAAGTCTGGAAAGAACCAACATATCAGCCATATGATGCTTGCAAATCGTAGAAAGAAATAGGCTACAGCTAGAGTGAATCATAGCTCAGCCTTCTCTGGCACGAAATTTAGCAACGAAAACACCCGAATTATTCTGTAGGATGTAAAGTGCACTGGAAAGCAAATAAAGGGGACTATAGGACCCTTTCAATATGTTGCTGATACGGTTGCACTATCTGTCGGAGTATGGCATTCACGTATCGTACAGCCTTCCAAGTCCACCAGCGGCATACGTCAGCCCCACATAATGCCACCCCAAAACACCCACGACTTGTGTATCTCCTTTCTGGTGGAATGACTGAAACTGATCGGCTGTCGAGCCCCCTCTGCCTAATAGGCGCTGCTCATGCATGGTTGTTTACATCTTTGGGCGGGTTTAGTGACATCTCTGAACAGTCAAAGGGGCTGTGTCTGTGATACAATATCCACAGTCAACGTCTATCTTCAGGAGTTCTGGGAACTGGGGTGATGCAAAACATTTTTTGATGTGTATAATTCCATCCATAAATCCTACAGTAAAACTTAACATTCTGTCAAGCCAGCATTACATAATCTTCAGGTCGGACACAAGGAGTAAGATGGGGATTTTGAAGTTCAACGAGTCTTGAACCCCTCAAATTTCACCGTCGGTTAGTCCGATTAGCAACGTCGTGTAGCTACTACACATGTACACAGTTCACAGACTCTACTCTCGTTCCTATTATGTGCCATAACTCTCACTCTAGGACCTGTTAATTGCGTCACCATTCCTGCCCTAACTACATTCACTGCCGCAGTACCGTACTTTATTGGTTTGTTTTTATGCCAGTTGTTTCTAGTGATCTACTCTCTTCCCAGTTCCAGATATTAAACTTTATCTTGTTTTACTGGCACGAAATCGGTTTTACAGGCTGTTACTCTTGCGTTCGCTGTTACCAAATAAAAAATGGTTCAAATGGCTCTGAGCACTATGGGACTTAACAGCTGTGGTCATCAGTCCCCTAGAACTTAGAACTGCTTAAACCTAAATAACCCAAGGACATCACACACATCCATGCCCGAGGCAGGATTCGAACCTGCGACCGTAGCAGTCGCACGGTTCCGGACTGCGCGCCTAGAACCGCGAGACCACCGCGGCCGGCTCGCTATTACCATTCAGTGCTCCAAGTTCTATAACTTGAATTATGCAGGGCTGCTATAAATGATTTATTCGTTTTGAAAACTCCACACTTTTCGAAATATTACATGTAAAAATATGACTGATGCATGCATCGAACCGTTAAATCACTGACTTTGCATTTTGCACTGTACAAATGTTCTATGGAAGCCCCTCCATTTACGCGATATACGTCCAATCGGTATTCAAGTTCATTCCAGACATTCTGTAAGTCAATGATCATTCACAGTGTTACTGATGCGTCCGCTGTGTTGTTCCAGTGTTCTTGGCAGTGGGGGTACGTAAATACGGTCCCTAATATACACATGAAGGAAAAAGTCACAAGGCGTTAGGTCAGGCAAACTAGGACAAAGGGAAAACAGTCATATCACCTTCACTATTATGCCCAATCCAGTGATTCGGAAGTTCGTCCTTTAGGTAGTGACAAACATCGATGCTTCAATAAGGGGGTGGCCTGTCTTGTTGGAAAATGAAATTCTCGGAATCAGTGAGTTGTGGAAAGAACCACAGCTACAACATACCAAGGTAAGAGGTACTTGTTACAGTCTTCTCACATAAGGAATACGGCCCATACAGCTTCGTCTGTGACATTGCACAGAAAAGATTAACCTTCGCCGAATCTCGTTCAGGCGCCACAATTTCATGAGAATTTTCAGTGCCGCAAACTCTCACGTAATGGGAACTTTATTTAATCGTATGGCGATGGCCCCCCGTCGGGCAGACCATTCGCCAGGTGCCGGTCTTTCAATCTGACGCCACTTCGGCGACCTGTAGTCGATGTGGATGAAAGGATGATGATGATGACGACAACACAACACCCCAGTCCCTGGGCGGAGAAAATTCCCCGACCCAGCCGGGAATCGAGCCCGGGCCCAGAGGATTGACAATCCGTCACGCTGACCATTCAGCTAAAGGGGACGGACATAGTGGGAACGAACCTATCCAGATAAACTGAAGGTTGCTTCGACGCTGAATCAGCTTAGATGCAAAACGTCTCTCTTTTTGCTTTGTCGACGGAAGTCAAGCACTGCACTCGCCAACTGAGCTCAATACAGACACGATGAGTTTACGGTTCTATTCAGCCACCAATCTTATTTGTATATATAATACTCTGGAAAACTTTGAAAAAGAAAGAATCATTTATAGAAGCCCGGTATTTTATTGTTCATTCCGGAACTTTGTCTGTAGTTTAGTGAGATCACATTAAATCTGAGACTACTGGCTAACGATGAAATGGAGGTCGTCAGGCGTGGTGGATAGCCGTCCCATGACGTTCTTGGCTCAGTGTGTTCATCAAGCAGGCGACGATTATGTCACACAGTATATCATCTACACATCTACATCTGCAGTCCGCAAACCACCTTGAGGTTTGTGGGGGAGGGTTCACTGTGCACCACTGCCACTTCCGCCCATTCCTGTTCCAGCCGAGAATGGTTCGCACGAAGAATCATTGTTGGTACGCAGTTTTATGTTAACCCTTAGCTTCCTAGGCCATTCTTTGGTCTTCCACTGTCCCACGTGCGGTCTGAGTAACCGCTATATTTAAATAGCCATAAAAATTGCATTCGGCAATTTCAGTGGAACAGTTAAGATCTTACGTAAAAGGTTACATTATTATCACTCAAAAAATATATATTTAAATAAATTTTAAAGTTTACATTTAAACAGAAAACTACACAAAAGTGAACATGATATTACACAGTAATGTTAATGATATGAAAACTCAAATACCCTGCGCTCCAAATTTTACTTTTTGCCACATTTTTATTGCTTATTACATATGTAATGGTAAAAATATTTTAAAAAATCAGACAAAACATTCAAATAATGAAAATTACACTGGTACTTTTTAAGTGTTTAGTTTCCTTCTCAGGGGTTTTCATTGCACTCGCTGGAAATTTTTGTAGATATTTCAAGGCAGCTTGGCTTTCTGCAATAATGGCAAATAGAGGGCGTTTTTATCTTCTTTTTCGGTTTATCCAGTCGTTCTACAACGACTCTATTCTATGTTCTGCTACACCCAAAACCCGGTGATAGAAGCCGGAAGTTCACGGGGTATGTAATACTTGTTGTCTCGCTTTTTATCTGTGGTGTCACCAAAGAATTTACAAGCTTCTTAAAAAATTAAAGCGCTTCACCTGGGTATTGTCTCTGCAGGAGTATTGTCTTTGTAGGAATAAACGCATCACCTCACTTCATCCAACAAGCCGTCGTTGGAAAAGGCTTCGACGACCGTCGATATTTCCTTCGGCCTGATATTTTTCTAGCAGAACGTTTAGCTGAAGATTCAGTCTCTACACTTCTGAGGTCATCGCTCTGATCACTAATTTCGTTCAAGGAATTCACAGGTCGTAAAACAAATTCGTCTTCAGTTTCCCACTGTTCCTATACTGTGTTATGTTCACATTCCATTTCGTTGTCACTATCTGATCCAACATCACTTCTTAAACAGTCCTCAAATCATTTTAAAACAGTACCCTCAAAGTCAGGGTCCGTAGCATGAACGCAGAAGTTCCAGGTGCGGTCTCAGAGACCGCTAGCACGAAAGAACCAGTAACAATATTATGTCCACGCCACATTCAAGTGGCTACTGACAAAGGAAACCGCAACAGTTTCGGGAAAGAATAAGTAAACAACGCTGTAATCTCCTACCCAACCATTATGCATTAACAACAATAAACGCTAGCGGTTTAAGATACCGCACCTTGGACGTTAAGGGATAATAAAAAATCACCGTTTCTGCCAGCATTCTTTTGCAGTATGACGTTTGCCTGTAGCGGATTCCATATATTTTACTTCAGTAAGTAGATATTTAAATTTCGTCCCGTTTTTTCATGGAACGTGGTTAATGTTTGGAATCTCTCAACTGTTCAGCCTATAGCTCACCCGATTTAACTGTTTTCTTGGAGACCGTGACTATTTTCCAATACGTTTCGAGAATCTAGCAAGCAGTATGTGTCCGACTGTTGGTGTTAATTGGCTGTCGTTAAAGCCACACGTGTTTTAATTACAGGATCACGCTGTTCACTCTTGTGGTTTTTCCAGTGTTACAGCTTTCCTGTTTTAGTGCCTGTTTCTGTACATAACTGAGGTTCATCTCCCGATGTGGAACTTAATACGAGGGTCATTCAATAATTAAAGAGAAAATTGGTCTGGGGGAAAAAACTGTTAGTAGGGCAGGCTTGGTACTTTGATGGCTTTAAGTTGGCATCACTGGGATGAGCTCTGATCAGCTGATGTATCAACATTGTTTTGTTTATAACCTCAAAAATACATTTCAAGATGGCGAGTCCGCTTCAAACGTCCACGTTAGTTGAACAACGTTCTGTTATTCGTTTTTTACTTGCTGAAGGCGAGGAACCAGTGAATATATAGGGTAGAATGTTCAAAGTTTATGGTGAAGGTTGTATGAATCGTGCAAATTTTTACAAGTGTGTAGAGCAGTTCAAAAATGGCCGCAACTCAGTGACTGACGAACACCGTTCTGGCCGACCAGTTGCAGTTTCAACTCCCTCACTTGAAAGTCGCATTGAAGACATTATTCGGGCCGACCGCCGTTTGACTGTGGAAATGATAGTTGATAAGGTTCAAGTTAGTACTGGTACAGTTCATAACATTATCTGTAACAAGCTGAAGTGGCGCAAAGCATGTGCAAGATGGGTCACAAAGGAGTTGACGCGGCTGCACAAGGAAACAAGGTTAAGAGTTGTAACCTCCCCACCGCAATTTTTAAAAGAAAATAGAGCAATACTTAATAGAAATGGGAGCCAAGTGTAACCTCCCTACAAAAATTTTAAAAGAAAAAGACGATACTAATTAGAAATGCTGATGGACATGGCTCTATGCGTAACCTGCCTACAATCAAATGTACTGACAATCGCAACAAATGTGAAATTCGCAATCTGACTCAATTATAAATCCTTCAAAAATTAAAGTCCATTCAGTGACAAGAAAATTCAATTAAACCGAAATATCGGTTTTTTGGCCCTGTGTAAAAACAATCAGAATTAAAGTCTTACCTCAGAATAAATGGATGTCACATATCTGCTCTTGTTGTTGCGCACCACTTGGAGGAACTACATTGCAAATAATAATATTCTCCTTTTTTTTTGTAATTCTAGTGAAATTTTTCTTCAAAAAGAAGTGGAATGAAATGGGAAGTGCAACGAGATCTTTAGTTCAAAAAAATTAAAGTTTTGAGAAAATGCTTTTGAAATAAAAAATTATTATTGGGAGACTTGTTGGAGAATAATTACAATAAATAAAATTTTTCATTATCTAATGATTATATTAATTAACAGTATACCTTATTCCTCATCTTGACCATTGTTGCCGACCGCCTACATCACACAACCGCACTGGGCTGCTACTACTGACCGACCGCTCTGCATGACGACTACAGACTGAGTACTGCTCTCAACTAGACAGAGCTACAGACTCGCAACGACTGACTGACTGCTACTCTGCATAGCGACAACTAACTCGCAAAGACTACTACTGACTGAGAACCGCTCGCAACACTCGCGCGGTCAAGCGCATACTCTCTGGTCACAGATGCTACAATGCCTCGCCATCGCTGCTGCGTTACATACGTGTTTCATAACCCTCCACTCGGGGGGCAAAAATTTGGCAGCGATGGTGAGTCATTTGGACTTGCCAAGCGCGGCAAAATTTTTCTTTAATTAACAAAATCCTACAACTTACAGAATATTTAAATGTTGTGCACACGCACTAAGTACAAAATATATCAGACAAGGACAAAATGTGAATACTAAACATAGTAGCAAATCAGAAAAAAGTATATACAAACTTTTTGACAGATAAAGTGCACAGGCACTGAAAAAATTCTTTAGCACATGCAGAACAAATAAACAGACTGGCAAGAATAATTAGATGTAGTACATAAAGTAAATGTTGTGCACACGCACTAAGTACAAAATATATCAGACAAAGACAAAATGTGAGTACAAAACATAGTAGCAAATCAGAAAAAGTATATACAAACTTTTTGACAGATAAAGTGCACAGGCACTGAAAAAATTCTTTAGCATATGCAGAACAAATAAACAGACTGGCAAGAATAATTAGATGTAGTACATAAAGTAAATGTTGTGCACACGCACTAAGTACAAAATATATCAGACAAAGACAAAATGTGAGTACAAAACATAGTAGCAAATCAGAAAAGTATATACAAATTATTTGACAGATAACAAAGTGCACAGGCACTGAAAAAATTCTTTAGCATATTCAGAACAAATAAACAGACTGGCAAAAAATATTATGTTGACAAGTGTACATGCACTGAAAAATGTCTTTAGCATTTTCACAACAAATAAACATAATGGCAAAAAAAAAATTCATGTCCAAAGTGCACATGCACTGAAAAATGTCTTTAGTATTTTCACAACAAATAAACATAATGGCAAACATCATGTCGACCAGTGACATAAGTGTACTCACACTGGAGTTTAGCGAATCGAAAAATGTATAACCTTTGAACATAAATGATGTTACCAAAAAAATTTTTTCTTTATGTGACAAGAATCAGGATAGGAAAGGGAAGGATTGCATCATGGTTGTAGCACTTTAGATTGCACACAGCTGCTCTGAAAGTCCATATCTTTCCACAGTAGTACAACACCAAGTGACACAACTTGAAGTTCTTTTCCCATCAGAATTTATCAGTGTAGCCAAGACACTGAACTGTCGTAGTAATGTTCCATGTTTTCATTTTGGCAGTACATTAGGTACACCAAACAGTGGGACCATAATAATGTCTTCATCGCTCATGGTGGTGGACAGCATGTCGTGTCAACACCACAGTCTTACAAGGCACACCAACGTAGAATTAGTGCAAAACCAAATATAGTGCTCCATGATCACTGGGATAAACAGGACAATGGACATTGCAGTAATTCAGGGTAGTCAGCTTATGAGGTGAAGGACATCAAGTCACATAATATTGACAATTACAGTCTTCATTGATAGTTCGTGGCATTCATAGCCCAGTTATTGAACATTTCTGTACCAAGTATGTAGTATTACAGAAAAATGTTCATTAATTGTTTTACATAGAATCAGTAGCCTTCTTTTCCTGGTTACAAAATATTATGAAATAATCGCATTCTTTTCAGTTACAGAGTATAATCAAGAATCATTAACCTTCTCCTAATTACAGTTAATTAATCATTTGTCTTTAATTAATCATTTGTCTAATTACAGTTAATTAATCATTTGTATAATTACAGTTAATTAATCATTTGTCGTTAATTAATCATTTGTCTAATTACAGTTAATTAATTAATCATTTGTCATTTCAATATACTAAGAATTATTAGCCTTAATTAATTACAAAGCATTATTAAACAGTACCATAGTTAAGTAATTATGTGTCATTCCAATCTATTAAGAATCATTAGTCTTTTCCTAATTACAAAGCATTATGAAACAGTCACATTCATTTCCAACAACAAAGTATCAACATTGGAAACAAGAGCTAATCAATGGCATAATTAATAACAATTCGTGGAGTGACATTAATTATTGGCACTCAGTGGCCAGCAAGTATTGAATAAAATCATCATTCAGTATTATTCAGATCATTACAAAGTCATTATTAAAAATCAGTTAATTACAGTCAAATCATTAGTAATCACAGGTATTACAATAAACAGTGGCAGTTATTAGCTAGTGACAAAGCATTATTTTGAATATAGTCTCATTAAGAGGTCATTACTCGAGTGACATGCTATTCAGAGTTGATCAGTATTATTCAGAATTATCATAAACTAGTGACATTATGTGGGACTGGTAATACATTTTTTTGGTAGCAATGCATTGCGTTGGGATCGATAATTAATTGCTGAGGCATAATACTTTTTGCTTTTGACCTATTGCTGCAAATGAGGATAGGTAACGTCATTCGTCATGAGTCAGCTGTAGCAAGATTATGTAACAAGGCAGTACATGTGATCACATTTATAAATGATAAACACAAATGGGTAAAAAATATAAAAATGCAAGTACTAGAACAGGTATAATAAGTAACAGGTTTAGTAAGTGTCATGAAAAACTTCTCCTGGAAAAAATACAAAAACGGATTATTGACCTGAAAGAAGAAACGCACACTATGCTGAAAAGTAGTGAACTTCGAATTAACAAGTAGTGAAATGTGTATAAAATGTGTTCCATAGCTGTCCTTTCCAAAACTTTCCGTCATCCTACTATGCAATGTAACACCTGCTGTCAAAGCAAACCGCAACCAATACTTAAATAACTACGTGGCATAAAGAAAAAAAACTTCATTATCCATATCATCATAACTTCACCATTATCATCACCTGTAGAGAAAAACTTCATTATTCATAATACCATTTCCTTCATCATTATTCATCAGTATTCACTATCATCTGCAAAAAATCACTTCATTACTCATTACCTAACTATTCCTTATCTCTAGCATATTTCATCACTAAAAATAAGATGTGTAGTTCTCTCTGACAGCCTGCATCAATCACCTTGTATTCTGAAAGAAAAAATTAGTTAAGACTGCTATTCTGTGATGAGTATAGTATAGTCTTGTTAATGCTTGTTAATCCTGATCCCTTTACTCTTCCTCATAAAGTTATTGCATCTCCTTTCGTTTATTCCGTAGGTGAAATTCCCATTTATGTTAAATTTATTTCTTAGAATCATCATTCCTTTCTGAAATTGATGAACAAAGATTAATGTCTTGCATTTAAATCCTATACCCACTAAATAATGACTGGTTTATGGTGACACAATTAACCATACAGCATAACATGACAGAAAACGTAATATGTCCAAGACATTGACAGTGTTCGGATGCGAAAAAATGTACACCGAATAATACAATGCAGTAGCAAAAAAATGTGAAACAGTCACGATGTTGAGATGTCATAAGGCGAAAAAAAAATGTCAAAGTCGACTGGTGTGTGTTATATCTTAACTATTTCATAGTGCATACAAACAAAACTGGAGTACAGTCATATACACAAAAAAATGGAAAATGTGCACGGTCTGATGTGTAACGACAAGAAAAGCGACCTGCTAACCTTACCTTGCCGGGCACTTGCCAAGAAAAAAAAAAAAAATACGATAATCATCAATAAGTAGTCACATAAATATAATTGCAGAAATAGTCGTAAATGTGTAAATTCATCTGGAAAAATATGCACGGTCTGATGTGTAACGACAAGAAGAGCGACCTGCTAGCCTTACCTTGCCGGGCACTTGCCAAGAAAAAAAAATACGATAATCATCAATAAGTAGTCACATAAATATAACTGCAGAAATAGTCGTAAATGTGTAAATTCATCTGGAAAAATATGCATGGTCTGATGTGTGACGACAAGAAAAGCGACCTGCTAACCTTACCTTGCCGGGCACTTGCCAAGAAAAAAAAATACGATAATCATCAATAAGTAGTCACATAAATATAATTGCAGAAATAGTCGTAAATGTGTAAATTCATCTGGAAAAATATGCACGGTCTGATGTGTGACGACAAGAAGAGCGACCTGCTAACCTTACCTTGCCGGGCACTTGCCAAGAAAAAAAATACGATAATCATCAATAAGTAGTCAGGTGAATAATTGCATTAGTAAATGGCATCATAGTGTGTTGAATCATACAGTGGTTTCACTCAATAAACGGTTTAATGTTTGAGATATGGTGATTGCCTTTCGATTTTCTGGTTCTCAAAGTTTCGACGTGTACAACATTGGGGTGAGGGATGCTGCGAATCCGATACGGACCTGCGTATAGAAGTTCAAATTTACTGCACTTACCTTTTAATTTGCTGGATAAATAGTGTGTACGTACTAATATCTTCTGTCCAACGTGAAAGTCGCGGCGTGTACAAACCTGTTTTTGCTGTCTTCTCCGGCGCTCTGCGGCACGTTTGATGTTGTTCAGCGCAATGTCAATTATTTCGTGGTGTCGTAGGCGACGATTTTTGGGGAATTCTATTAATTCTTTAATTTTGTTCGGTGGTTCAACGTTTTTCAGTATAACAGTCGGAGATAGCATAGTGGATTCATTTGGAATGGAATTAATTACATCTTGGAATGAGAGTATGTGTGTATCCCAATCAATATGTCTTTTGTGGCAGTATATTCTGCACAGCTTACCAATTTCCTTCATTAATCTTTCACAAGGGTTCGAAGAAGCGTGGTACTTGGATATATAGATCGGAGAAATGTTTCTAGCTCGTAACATGCGTGTCCATACACTACTACGAAATTGAGATCCATTATCAGAAATTACTTTCATTACATGCCCTACATGAAATAGAAAATGTTTTACAAATGCTTTCGAAACAGTTTTAGCAGTAGCTTTGCGTAACGGAGTGAAAGTAACAAATTTTGAAGTGAGCTCAACAGCGACAAAAATGTAGCAAAAACCTCTGTTAGTTCTCGGAATCGGACCAAAAATATCTACTGCGGCCATGTGTCTTAATTTCACAGGTATAATGGGATATAAAGGAGGAATATGTGAAGTGGTGTCTGATTTAGCTTTCTGGCAAATTTTACAAGACGCTAAAACTCGTCGTATACGTTTTTCCATGTTGGTAAAATAACAGTTCTGTCTCAGTATAAGAAAACATTTTCGTGCTCCGTAATGTGCGTAACTTAAATGAGTGTACCAAATTAATTTGTTAACCAGTTCGTCAGGTATGCATAATAACCAATTGTTGCTGTCAGGGTGAGAGCGGCGAAACAGAATGTCACTGCGTACAGTGTAATGGTTTCTAATCGTAACATTTTTCCTATCTTGCCAAAGGTGTTTAATTTCTTTCCACACATTGTCCTTATTTTGTTCTTGTGCTATGTCCTGTAATGACGATGAAATAAAATTTTCAAATGCAACCTGCTGAATGTACATGACACTGAAATTTGCTTTGCAGAAGTTGGTTGCTACGTCTTGCTGATTGTTACTGAGAGAACGCGATAGTGCGTCTGCTATAACATTTTGCGTACCGGGAATGTGAACTATTGTAAAATTAAATTCCTGTAAATATAGTTTCCATCTGCTTAACCTGTCGTGAGTGAATTTAGCTGAAAGTAAAAATTGTATCGCTCTATGGTCTGTGTAGACGGTGGTATGTCTGCCGTAAAGAAAGTGCCTAAATCTCGTGAAAGCCCATACAACACATAATGTTTCAAGTTCTGTGACGGAATAATTTCGTTCAGCAGGTGACAAAATGCGACTTGCAAATGCGATGTTTTTAATTACTGTAGAACCATCTTCTTCTATTTCCTGGAAAATGTGTACGCCTAAAGCGGTGTTGGAACTGTCGGTGGCAATGGAAAAATTTCTAGTAAGATCTGGGTGCGATAATAGTGGAGCATTCAACAAAGCATGCTTCAAATAACATTCTCGTGAGCAAAATTCTGCTTGTCAAAAGTAATGTTTGCGTTACTGTAGTATGCAATCTGTGCTGTATCTGGTTAAATTCTATCGTACGTGTTATTATTTACGGGAGAATGTTGTGGCATATCCACTATATGAACTGTTCTGTTATTTCGTACTGACGTGTTACGCTATGGATGACACCTATTGTCTGTTTCATTCATGATTATTCGTTGTTGCTGATGTTGTTGCTGCTCATAAGATCGACTGTTATTAAATGTACGCTGAAAATTGTGCTCGTTATTTTTACGTCTGTCATGATAGTAATTTCTATACGGCGCATTGCGATACGAGTTGAAATAGAGTGTTGTCTGTACGTAGTTATTTCTTTGCTGCCATGCGTTACTATTTGTTGGAGCTGGGACTATACGTGCACGCGGCGAAACATTAAAGTTTGGTTGACCTTGTAGACTGCATTGTTGGTTAGGTATGCTAAGCGGCTGACTTTCATGCTATTGTGGTGAAAAGGTCTATTGTTACCAAAATGTGGTTTGCTGTTAATTTTACACATACTGATGATTACGATTTTTTATCTGTTATCAAAATTACGGCGGTAGTTGTCATTACGGGAGTGCTTACTGAAAATTGTCACATTCGGTAAAGATTTGTCATATCCCGTTTTCATTACATATTTTTCTTAATTCTAGGTAGAGCAATAGTTAAAGAGCAGTTTGGATAGATATAAAGGATAGTAGAAGAGAAGGCAGCAGTGCAGAAAACTAAAGATGAAACAGCACTACTACAGCTCGGGGCCCTATGCTCGCTACGGCACATATTCATTAAAGCGTAATGAATCCCCTGAGGTCAATTACGCACTGCAAATAAATTTTACCTTTTGCGTTGCAAGCAATAGCGGTAAAATTCCAAAAGTAAATCGCTGTATTCTTGCTAATTCCAGTTTCTGCATAATACGTAATGCTGATAAAAATACAAAAATAAATTTTCGCATCTGGTTCAAAGCTAGTTTCTGCATTACAGGTAATAGCGGTGAATGTACAAAGATAAATTGTCGTATACAGTGCAAATCGTGTACCTGTACGTTGTCATTATTAAGTTCTTTACATTTTCTTACAAATGCAAATTGCTCGAAATCTACGTTCTCGACACTCGGTTTGATAACACGTTCAGGTTTGTGTGTGAATCTGTTCGTCCGTGTCATTTCGGATTTCAAGTTGCGTAGCTTTTCATATTTTAAGTCGCGTGGCTTTTCGGATTTTACTTCGCGTAGTCTCTGTAAATTATTCACATTATACGCGCTGCGTGACTCTGACACATGTTCATAAAGTGGCGTCTGTTGTGGTATGTTATTAACTGACATGTTTTTCATCTCTGTTACTTCTTGTTGTAAATTTGATAACTTCCGACGTAACGTGTTGTTAGATGAATCGATTTCATTAATTGTCAGCTGTAAATTTTGAAATTCAGGTGTTTGGATAAAAGAAACCGGTGCAGTATCGTCTGATTTATTGTCATTAGTATTTTCGATAACATCAATACGACTGGCCAATTCATCACATTTTTCAGTCAGTATTTTAACCTGATCATCGGTTTTAGAATCAGACGCATTAATCTGTTTTTGCAACTTGCGCGTAGTTTCGCTCAGTTTTTTAACATCAGCTTTGATGACATCGCAATCCTGTGTTAGATCTAGTTGTTCGAATCTATCTGTCACTGTTTGAATATTTACTGTGCGTGTATCCGTTTTTGCTTTAAGATCAGAAATTTCATCCCGTAATTCCGCGTTCAATTGTTCTATGGTATTAATTTTGTCGGACACTGTAGTAATATTATTGTCTACATACGTCTTCGCTTTCGCGAATATTTTACGTTTGTCCTCTTGTCTCTGTGCAGTGATTGTTTCCATGACTTGTCGTTTTACTTTGCTTTGATCTTGAATAAATCTGCGGAAACGCGTATCACTGTTCTGTATGTGCTGACTAAAGCGCTCGTTAATCTGAGTGTTCTGCTGTTCGAATTTCGCGTCTATCTTTGCGTCCATAGTGCGCGAAAGTTCTACCGTCATTGCTTTAAACTCGTCCCTTAATTGTGCAGCTTTTTCAGAGCATTGTTTAGCGACTCCGCTAATTTCGTCTCTGAGTGTTTCTGTTGCGACTGTTTGCATTTCTCTTAATTCTTGCGCAACAGATTTAATTTCTTCGCTATTTTTTTGTGAACACGCCTCAATTTCCGCGCGCAACTGTTCCTTAGTGTCATGGCACTGCGCGGCAACGGCTGTAATTTGTTCACTAATTCGTTTGAAATTTTCGTCATTATTGTCAAGTTTTTCATTTAAGTGTTTGTTATCTTCCCTAAGTTGTTTGACCTGTTCATTGAGTTGTTGTTTAAGATTTTCGTTATCTTGTTTGTTCTGTTCCCTAAGTTGTTTAAAATCTTCACTCTGTTGTCTGAAATTTTCCCGCAAAAATGCCATAATTGGATCCGAGCCAAAATTACCATTTCTATTATCTGTACTGTTCAATAGTGGATCTGGAATTGTTTCACTTTCTGTAACCATTTGGTCATTCTGAAATTTACAAAAAGGTTTGTCAGTCAAATGTATACTATCAGTCATTGTTTCGGAATTAAATACATCTGTCCTACTTTGTGTGATCTGTTCATTTTCATTAGACAGATTTGACTGTACATTACTTGAATTTTCCAAATCGGGTGTGTTAAGCTCTACAGCGCTCATTACCATAGAGCATTCTGCGTCATCAATTGTCGTCAAGTTAACAGACGAGACAATTGAGTTCGTTTGTTCATCATTAAGGTGAAAGTCATCATTAGTGGTTGGAATGCACTGATTGTTAGTGAACGCAGGATTGTCATCATTACGTTGCGTATCACAATTACTATCGGTCACGTTGTTTAAGTCGGTAATTTCATTCACAATACTTCGCGATACACTATTCACAGTCTTTCGCGGCATTTTTACAATAGTCAAAATTTTTCACAAAACAAATAAGCACAATGCAAAAGCAACACACAAATACAACAAAGCAGCAAATTGCCGTTGACCTGTAGAAAGAAAGTCACAATATTATTAAAAGCGTTGCGCCAAATCCTAATTATCTAAGCAAATAAGAGCAGATATCTGACTGTCGCTCAAAAGACTCTCAACGAAATACGATCCTGGACTGGGTGTCGCCAAGTGTAACCTCCCCACCGCAATTTTTAAAAGAAAATAGAGCAATACTTAATAGAAATGGGAGCCAAGTGTAACCTCCCTACAAAAATTTTAAAAGAAAAAGACGATACTAATTAGAAATGCTGATGGACATGGCTCTATGCGTAACCTGCCTACAATCAAATGTACTGACAATCGCAACAAATGTGAAATTCGCAATCTGACTCAATTATAAATCCTTCAAAAATTAAAGTCCATTCAGTGACAAGAAAATTCAATTAAACCGAAATATCGGTTTTTTGGCCCTGTGTAAAAACAATCAGAATTAAAGTCTTACCTCAGAATAAATGGATGTCACATATCTGCTCTTGTTGTTGCGCACCACTTGGAGGAACTACATTGCAAATAATAATATTCTCCTTTTTTTTTGTAATTCTAGTGAAATTTTTCTTCAAAAAGAAGTGGAATGAAATGGGAAGTGCAACGAGATCTTTAGTTCAAAAAAATTAAAGTTTTGAGAAAATGCTTTTGAAATAAAAAATTATTATTGGGAGACTTGTTGGAGAATAATTACAATAAATAAAATTTTTCATTATCTAATGATTATATTAATTAACAGTATACCTTATTCCTCATCTTGACCATTGTTGCCGACCGCCTACATCACACAACCGCACTGGGCTGCTACTACTGACCGACCGCTCTGCATGACGACTACAGACTGAGTACTGCTCTCAACTAGACAGAGCTACAGACTCGCAACGACTGACTGACTGCTACTCTGCATAGCGACAACTAACTCGCAAAGACTACTACTGACTGAGAACCGCTCGCAACACTCGCGCGGTCAAGCGCATACTCTCTGGTCACAGATGCTACAATGCCTCGCCATCGCTGCTGCGTTACATACGTGTTTCAGAGTGTGCACAGAGCTGCAACAACGTTGTGAAAGAGAAGGTGAACACTTCCTCAACAAAATTTTAACTTGTGATTAAACTTGGGTTCACTGTTATGGGCCTGAATCAAAAAGCCAAAGCATGAAGTGGAAGCACACCAACTCACCTGTCAAGAAAAAATTCAAAACCCAAGCATCAGCAGGAAAAGTCGTGTTGACGGTGTTTTGCGATGCTGAAGGTCCAGTTTTTTGTGATTATCTCGGAGAGCAGTGTGCAATGGACAGCCAATACTACCAGGATTTGCTTTTAAACAAGGTGAGGCCAGCCATGAGATAGAGACGTCGTGGGTCTCACAGGAGAGGTGTTATTCCACAGCAAGACAACACACGTCCTCATATTGCTCAACTAACCCGTGAAACCATCCACACTATGGGCTGGGAAGTACTGCCTCATCCCCGTTACAGTCCTGATTTAGCACCTAGTGATTTCCATTTGTTTGGTGCACTGAAGGAGGCATTACGTGGGAAGCGGTTCTAGGACAACGAGGACGTGAAAAAGTTTGTGGGAAATTGGTTCAAACATCAAGATAAAGAGCTCTTTGCAGCCGGAATAAAAACAGGTTGTAGCCCGTTTGAACAAGCGCATAAATGTTCAAGGAGATTATGTTGAAAAGTAGTAAAAGTATTGTTTTGTAAAAATAAACGCTTTTTTCTGCAGACCAATTTGTCTTTTTAATTATTGAATGACCCTCGTACATGGGTTGGATAAAAAGTAGTGGCAACACGGCTATAATTCATGCCAACTTTATTGACAAACGTTCATCGTATTACACGCCATCAATATAATCATCCCGCATCTCGATCACTCCCACTCCCACTCCCCCCCCCCCCCCCCCCTCAGCGATCGAAGGCGTCCAACAACGTCAGCGTATCCGTCCTGCAAGGACCGCACTATGGCAAGCATGACGTCTTCTGTAGTGTTGTACCGCGTGCCACGAAGAGGTTCCTTCATTTTGGTGAACAGGTCGTAATCGAGTTAATACGGTGGATGTTACAGTTGAGAGGCACCCACATGCCTTGCTCATACTGTGGCATCAAGCAGTCAGGCCTGCAAGATGAGTGGTCTGCCAAGCGAGTGGACTCATTCTTATTTATCGAGTAACATGAACTCTCGTACTCACAATCAAGTCAC
This sequence comes from Schistocerca americana, assembly GCF_021461395.2. NCBI lineage: Eukaryota > Metazoa > Arthropoda > Insecta > Orthoptera > Acrididae > Schistocerca > Schistocerca americana. The sequence goes on along the minus strand of NC_060120.1, from coordinate 1,021,389,378 downwards.
AAATTAACCTCCTGTATGAATAATACGCAACGGAAACGCAATCCTGACTATCAGTAATCTACAGAAGTCTAACTGTTCACTACGCACTGGCAATACCACATTTTCTTTTTTCTTTTATTTAACGGCTTTTATCAACACGTGGCCATCGCACTGAATATGAATGGCGCACACTTTATAAATTCGGGACATCATGACAACATACAACTCGAAGGAAAAGTCCACCAATCTTTTTCTTTTCACTATCTTATTTATTCCGATAAATTCTATAACCTAAACACACAAATTCTATAACCTACAACAATAACACATGAGAAATTCCGCCCAGTGGGCATGGCTTTACATTGGTGATTCTCTACCTCATGGTCTTGTAATTATTTAACGCTACAGTGCACTTTCTAGATAGGACGGTGGATCTTTTATTATATCTCACACTTCGACTCTCACAATCATCACGAAACTTTCCTCCAGACCGAGCGGTACAGAAGGAACAAGCATAACCCACTACCTCTGAAACTACCTAGCTACTCTCCCATGCAAACCACACATACTTAAGTTACATGACATACACCACACTACAACATGGAATACAACACAGGGAATAGTCACAACATTATCACTTTCAGCTTTCCCACTTCAATTAGTATTTATCCCAGTTTCACACGACACTGCCCCACTTTGTAATTCTACTTTCCTACTATGAACTCTGGAGATATATGCACGTCTTCCTGTGCAATGCAAGCCAAGTGGCGTTGCTGGATAGACAGCTGACTCACCTTGCTTCTCTCTCAGAGTTTGAATCAAGCGTCACACGGAATCATATCACGCAAAGTAATATTAAGAACATATTCATCACACACGCGAGTCCTCAACTGATACCATGGACGAGTACTTCTCTTTATCATTTGTCTCATACACAGATTGAGACTCACACAGTACTCACCACGTGGAAGTACTCGTCCCTAATTTCAAGTCCTGCACACGCCATTTCTTAAATATTTCAACTTATGGTACACGCGCTATTTCTTAAATATTTCAGCTTATTGTACACACGCTAGTAATTCAGCTTAACTTAAGCACACGGAAGTATTTCAACTTATTGCTACACGTGGTTTCATTGTGACCGTTGGTCACTTCCGAAGATTACTACGATCCCATTAATATTACCTGCCTGACATTTAATTCTCCCCACAAAAGTTCCTGAAATAGAGAAATTATTATTTCAAACTACTCTTAAATATTCCACATGCATACCATGTCTCAAGTCTTTTGTCTTTACGGAACACACCTAAGACAGGTCTTAACAGCACAAGATCCAGCGGCAGAGTGCTGAAACATGGCCGTTCTCCAGGTCCTCTCGCACCTCTGCTGAAGTGGGGGAGCACCTTGCTACCGTATTGGTCAGCCACATTTCAGGCGCTCAAAGCTCAGGTAAAATTTCATCTCTTTGGTCCCACCAAAGGTGACCAAAGGATTGTCTCAAAGATGATCATATATTCACATTCACTATCTGCGGTTAGCAGACGGCCATACATTCATTCATTTCGCAGATCTCACCAAGCTGGATGCAGGGATTTATTTTGTGGGAGTGCACATGTGATCAATTACATAAACAAATTGTCATTCTTTCCCACACTGGTATCCGACTTCGCTGTATTAATTGAAATTGAGTTATTTTACAAAAAAATGTGTTGTTCTGACAAAAATAATGAAGTACGTTGTACCTATTTTCAATGTCGGGCGGTACTGTACTCTTTCACAGTATCTCCCACCCCCATGTATGCAGAAGCTACTGCACGTGATTCATCGAATGGCATCGTGCATTGTCATGAAGGATGATGGGATACAGTTCCAGAAGGGAAAACTTTGGTTGGTTCAAATGGCTCTGAGCACTATGGGACTTAACTTCTGAGGTCATCAGTCCCCTAGAACTTAGAACTACTTAAACCTAACTAACCTAAGGACACCACACACATCCATGCCCGAGGCAGGATTCGAACCTGCGACCGTAGCGGTCGCGCGGTTCCAGACTGTAGCGACTAGAACCGCTCGGCCACTCTGGCCGGCCGAAAACTTTGGTGCGCTCCGACCATGTGCCACTTCAGTCTCGATCCACGGATGTTGTTCGTGTCTCCTAAACATACAGCTAAGGACCTATAACTGGCCTCCCGCACTTTCTGACAGTACACACATCAGCTGACTCAAATACAGCCATCGCCGTTCACTGCACTACTGCAACTGGTCTCCTGTTATCAGCCACAGACATCGGGAATGTCACGTGACGCACATCCTTCATCTTATGGTACTGTTGCCGCTACTTTTCATCCAACCTATGTATCTAGTTTCCTTTTTTCTATTTAAAGTGGTGTAAGCCAATATATCGTTATATTTATTTTCATCTTTTTATAACGTTATCAAGTTCTTCAAGCGATCTAAAAATATTTTCTCTTTTTTTTAGCTCTGACATGATGACTGTCTCTTGTTTTCTCAGTGGACATTCGCGAGTGGCGTCCTGTTCCTTGCGTTTATCGTGTACACGTGGTACCTTTAATAATCGCCTGGCTAGAAGAGCGATTTGAAGTGGAACGATCACATGAAACTAATCGGTTGTGAGACAGATGCCCGTTGGAGAGAATGGAAGAATTGTCAGGAAGTGAAGTCCACCCACAAAGAAGTTAGCTTACAAAACCTTCGCTTGACCGATACTTGAATATTGCTAGTTAGTGTGGGATGCGTACTAAATAGGATTGATAAATAGAGAAGGTCCAAAGAAGAGCAGCGCATATTGTTACAGCTTCATTTACTAACCACGAAAGCATCACGGAGCTGCTCAACCAACTCCTGTGTAGTTTACTGCGAAAATTTCGAGATCGTGCGTTCCTAGAAGAATCGGCCGATGTATTGCTTCCTCCTAGGTGTGCCTTGAGGAAATACCATGAACGTAAAATTAGAGATACTCGAACGTAGCCGAAGGCTTATCAACAATCGCTCTTTCCGCGAACCGTTCGCGACTGTAGCAGAGGAGATGGGATACGACAGTGGCGGAGTACAGATGTAGGTGTAGATATTATAAACTGTATGACGTGATAACGACATTGCAGTGACTGTGTTATTCTGAATTACGATGCAAAATTCCTTTGGATACGCACGCATGTCCAAAGGGACAGGCACTGACCGCGACTACAGACGTTATGAAACACAGTAAATGTATTCGCAGTTGCGAATATGGACAATTATCAGTTGTAGAATAGAGTGAAGACAATGAAAATTTGTGCCAGACATGGACTCCAAGCCTGATTTCAAGCTTATCGCCAGCGATCGCCATTCCATTTGATTTACAACCTGTACTTCTACATCCATTGTGTATATTCCAGTACATTTTACGAGGGCAAGTCAATTATTATCCGCAATTTAGTTAAACGTTTGTTTATTTTGGTAGTACTGTCGTATTATGTTGATGACGCATGCTTTGTTTATTTGTTGTTATATCTTTACGATTTTCAAGCTGCTAGGTTAGTTTCGTCATCGCTTCCTGTTAATCACGGTGGCTCCGCTATTTGCACCAAAGAAGAGCGACATTCAAGTGATCCGTTTTTTGTGCTCGGAAGGGGTATCAGGGGCCGAAATTCGTCGAAGACTCTCGGTACAGTACGGGAACAGTGCTTTGCCACAACGGAGTGTCTACGAATGGATTGAAAAATTCCGAAATGGTCGCACAAGTGTTACGCACGATGAAGGAGCCGGACGACCGTTTACCGCCACAAATGAAGAAACCACTGAGCGTTCACGTGAAATTATTCTCTTAGACAGACGATTAATTATTGACGAAGTGGCACATCGTCTGCAAATTAGTCACGGTTCCGCCTACGAAATCATCCACAACGGACTTGGGTTTCATAAAGTTTGTGCAAGACTGTGTTGTCCTAATCATCATCATTATGCCCTAGTACTTCGTGTTCGGTCAGAGGGTTAGCTGCCCTCTGCAACAAAAAAATAAAACTGAGTTAATGAATCAACTACGAACTGAAACGGGTGTCTTGCGTCCGCCTCCAGCAGATGCAACGAACTAAAACGAACAAAATGAGATTAAGGGGGAAAAAAGCGAGAAGTCCTGGTTCGAGTCCCGGTCAGACCCAAATTTTCTTTGCCGTCATTCCATTTTACAGCTGATGGTTGTTCATATTCGCAACTGCGAATACATTTAATGAATGACGTAATCTTCGCCTGGTTGATGAACACATTATGTCAAGCACAAGCATATTCTTCGGTTTACAACTGCGTTGCCAAAAAGCACACAAGCTCGACGGCTGGCATATTGCCGCCGCATTCTTGCTTGGAATTTCCCTCCAGCAGCTACGTAAGCTCTCGTCCTTTCGACGTGACATCTGTTTCAATGGAGCAACGCGGCATTTTACTACTGGCCGTGTCGTTGCTGAATAGCAGTCATCACTTCAACAGTCTCTGCTGTACGAAGACTGTCAGTGTCCATGCTGAGGTGCGTTGTAAGACCGCTGTTGGTACCACAAAATATCAGCTACATCAAATTACATTCCATTAGGAAAGTGGACTGTGCTAAACGACTGTGAGACGACTTCCAAAATGGCAAAGAGCAGCGAACAGTCGTCGTTTCTGTTCTAGCTTTATTAGATGAGATCCAGATTTCGGGTAGTAACTATCCACTATCAATGCAGTATTTCAGAGTTTATACATGCCCTAGTGCTTCTACACCTGTTTCTCAAGCTCCTGCCAGGTTAAGGCGACTGTGACAGCAGCCCGAACAACAGATGTAGATGTATTAGGGCACATATAACAACTCTGCAATACTTACAAGGGAACCTTCCCATCGCACCCCCCTCAGATTTAGTTATAAGTTGGCACAGTGGATAGGCCTTATAACACTGAACACAGATCACTCGAGAAAACAGGAAGAAATTGTATGGAACTATGGAAAAAATAAGCAAAATATAGTCCATCTGCAAGATAGGCAACATCAAGGATAACGTATGCGCAGGGTCGCCGTGGTCCCGCGGTTAGCGTGGGCATCTGCGGAACAAAAGGTTCTTGGTTCAAGTCTTCCCTCGTGTGAAAACTTTACTTTCTTTATTTTCGCAAACTTATGATCTGTCCGTTCGTTCATTGACGTCTCTGTTCACTATAATAAGTTTAGTGTCTGTGTTTTGCGACCGCACCGCAAAACCGTGCGATTAGTAGACGAAAGGACGTGCCTCTCCAATGGGAACCGAGAACATTTGATCGCAAGGTCATAGGTCAACCCATTCCTCCACAGGAAAACACGTCTGATATATTCAATACGACACTGGTGACAGCATGTGCGTCATATGACAGGAATATGTTGTCGACCCACCTAACTTGTACACTTGGCGAATGGGTAAAAAGATTCTTCTACCTTGCCCGATTTAGGTTTTCTTGTGGATGTGATAATCACTCCCAAAAAAGTGATGAAAACGTAAGAGTTTGTCACATAAACTGCAACAAATGAATGCACCAGTTTCACAGTCGCACAGTTTTCCCTGTACTCTGTCAAAACATATGTTTTTAACGTTTTCAAATTTTTCCGTGTGTAGACCGTCAAATCCTGCATATGTCCAAGCAAATCTGAACATGTCCTGGAATATTGGAGAGCGAAGTTGATTTTGTGTGAGTGCCTGAACTTTGATAATTGTCTGAAAATAAAAAATTAAAATTTTCACTGTAGGGGAGACTTGAACCAAGAACCTCTCGTTTTGCAGCTGCTCACGCTAACCACGGGACCACGACGCTCCGGCGCGCGCACACTTCTTGATGTTGCTTATCTTGCACATAGACTACTCAGTTTGTATATTATGCTTATTTTTTTCCTAGTACCACACAACTTTTTCCTGTTTTCTCCATTGATCTGTGTTCAGTTTTTCAAGGCCTATCCACTGTGCTAACTTATAACTAAATCTGAGGGGGGTGTGATGGGGAGGTCCCCTTGTTAATTGATAATTGCTAGTTATTAACCGTTATCTGGATCTGTTCTAATAAAGCAAGAATGGAAGCGACGACCGACTGCTCCTCTTTAAATTAAACCCCGTCCTAATAGGCTGTGAGAGCCCAACGGTACCGACCGACCGTCGTGTCATCCTCAACCACAGGCGTCACTAGATGTGCAAAGCATGTAATCAGCATCCCACTCTCGTGGCCGTTGTCAGTTTTCGTGACCGGAGCTGTTACTTCCCCCATCAAGCAGCTCCTCAACTGGCCTCACAAGGGCTGACTGCACCTAGCTTCCCATCAGCGCTCGGCAGACCCTTCCAAGTGTTAGTCAAAGTCGACAGCTCTTCATTGCGATGTTCATACGGGAACTGGTGTTACCACTACGGCAAGGCCGTTGGCACTGCTTATCTTTACCACTATGAAAGTCGCGTGGAGTAACCACGTGACCTGAGGCGCCTCCCCACAGTTCGCGCGGCTCCGCCCCGTCGGAGGTTCGAGTCCTCCCTCGGGCATAGATGTGTGTGTTGTCCTTAGCATAAGTTCGTTTAAGTTAGATTAAGTAGTGTCTAAACCTAGGGACCGATGAAAATTATTCAAATGGCCCTGAGCGCTATGGGACTTAACATCTGAGATCATCAGTCCCCTAGACTTACAAGGGAACCTCCCCATCGCACCCCCCTCAGATTTAGTTGTAAATTGACACAGTGGGTAGGCCTTGAAAAACTGAACACAGATCAATCGAGAAAACAGGAAGAAATTGTGTGGAACTATGAAAAAATAAGCAAAATATACAAACTGAGTAGTCCATGTGCAAGATAGGCAACATAAAGGACAGCGTTAGCTGATGAGCGCCGTGGTCTCGTGGTAAGAGTGAGCAGCTGCTCTGTCCTTGGTTCGAGTCCTCCCTCAAGTGAGAATTTGACTTTCTTTATTTTCGCAAAGTTACGATCTGTCCGTTCATTCATTGACGTCTCTGTTCACTGTAATGAGTTTAGTGTCTGAATTTTGCGACCGCACCGCAAAACCGTGAGATTAGTAGACGAAAGGACGTGCCTCTCCAATAGGAACCGAGAACATTTGATCGCAAGGTCATAGGTCAACCGATTCCTCCACAGGAAAACAAGTCTGATATATTCTTTACGACACTGGTGACGGCATGTGCGTCACATGACGGGAATATGTTGTCGACCCACCTAACTTACACACTTGGCGAATGGGTAAAAAGATTCTTCTACCTCACCCGATTTAGGTTTTCTTGTGGATGTGATAATCACTCCCAAAAAAGTGATGAAAACATAAGAGTTTGTCACATAAACTGCATCAAATGAATGCAACAGTTTCACAGTCGCACGGTTTTCCCTGTGCTCTGTCAAAACATGTTTTTTACGTTTTCAAATGTTTTCGTGCGTAGACCGTCAAATCCTGTATGTGTCCAAGCAAATCTGACATGTCCTGGAATTTTGGAGAGCGAGTTGATTATGTGTGAGTGCATGAACTTTGATAATCATCTGAAAATAAAAAATTAAACTTTTCACTCGAGAGAAGATTTGAGCCAAGAACCTGTCGTTCCGCAGCTGCTCACGCTAACCACGGGACCACGGCGTTCGGAAGGTAATACGCTCCTTGATGTTGCCTACCTTCGCATGGACTACTCAGTTTGTATATTTTGCTATTTTTTTCGTAGTTCCACACAACTTCTTCCTGTTTTCTCGATTGATCTGTGTTCAGTTTTTCAAGGCCTATCCCTGTGCCAACTTATAACTAAATCTGAGGGGGGTGCGATGGGGAGGTTCCCTTATTAGAACTACTTAAACCTAACTAACCTAAGGACATCACGCACATCCATGCCCGAGACGGGATTCGAACCTGCGACCGTAGCAGCAGCGCGGTTCCGGACGGAAGCGTCTAGAGCTGCTCGGCCACAGCGGCCGGCAGGGACCGATGACCTCAGTATTTGGTCTCATAGTAACTTACCATAAATTTCCAAATTTCCTACCATTATGAAATATCATTTGATTCCATGCCAACTGGACTACAGTCTTTGGGATTTTGATGGTTGCAGGAATCAGGGAGCGACACGTTGTTAACAACCTGCAGAGAAACCAGATGGCAGTTGTAAATGTCTAAGGACATAAATGGGAAGCCGTGGTTGAGAAGGGAGTGAGAAACGGTAGTCTATCTCCGACGTTGTTCGATTTGCACATTAAGTAACCTGTGAAGGAAACCCAGCAGAAATTTCGAAATGGAATAGGAACATGGGGAAATAATAAAACCTTTAAGGTTCTCCGATGACACTGTAATTGTCAGAGACGACAAAGAAGTTCGCAGAGCGGTTGAACGGTAGAGATAGTGTCTTAAAAAGAGGTTATAAGATCAGCACCAACAAAAATAAAACTAGAGTAATGGATTGTAATCGAATTAAGTAAGGCGATGGTGAGGAGGCTAGTTTAGAAAATTAGACACTAACAGTAGTAGGTGAGTTTTGCTATTTGGGCAGCAAAAAGCTGATGATGGCCAAAGAAGATGATGTAAAATGGAGACTGGCAATAGCAAGAAATGCATTTATGGAAAGGAGGAATTAGTTAAAATCAGATAGAAATTCAAGTATGGTTGTGAAACGTGGGCAATAAGGAGTTTAGGCCAGAAGAGAAAGGAAGCTTTTGAAATGTGGTCCTGCAGAAGAATGCTGAAGGTTAAATGGGTAGATCGAATAAAAAATGTGGTGGTAGTGAATCAAATTGAGCAAAAAAGAAATTTATGGCGCAACTTTGCAAGGAGACGGTATCTGTTGATGGAAAACTCCTGAGTCATCAAGAAATTGTCAGTTTGCTAATGGAAGGAAGAGTGTGGTTATGTGTGAGGCGGGGGGAGGGGAGGGGAGGGTTTGAGGGGGGGTGAAAATTGGAGAGGGAGACTACAGTAAGCACGTTCAAATGACTGTAGGTTATGACAGTTATGCAATGATGTAAGAGGTTTGCGCAGGATAGAGTAGTATGGAGATCTACTTCAAACCAATCTTCAGAGTGGAGACTACAATGACAGAGATGGCGGCTAAAGTCAGTGAGCGTGCACAACACTGGAAGTCTGGCAACTTTCTCCTTTTTGAAAATAGGCGTCGTTCTACAACCACAGCAAGATGGACATTGTACCAGAGACAGAGGAAATGTAGATATCGTTAATGGACCACCTGTTGATGGGAAACAACAAAAGATTAACAGTTATTAGTTAAAGTATTTCATTTCTGTACTATATTTTATAGGGTAGTAAAAACTTGTAGTGACATACATGCCATTGTTCTTCCCACACGTCAACCCCGACTGGAACGGAACGAAATACTCTCATTACACTAAAAGTGCCCTCGCCACGCACTTAGCATTGATTTACGAGATAGGTGTAAAATGGACAGTAAAAGATTAAAGCGTCAACCCCCACTACACAAATAATATCGTGCATCCAGTAATGTCGAATGGTCGGACATCTGTTGGCACTTGGTATCATGTACTGTTCAAACGTCGCTATTATCGCTCTTAAATGGATGTAAGCCAAGTAAGCAAACAGCGCATTACCAAACGCGGGAACGTAGGTTATTTCGGTGATATACCTTCATAATTACTTTTTTCCCGTGTATTAATAAGATGTGTTTGTTAAGAAGCGTTTACGCTATGCAAAACAGTTGCGCGTGGCTATTGTGCGTAGTATAAAAGCAGCTCGACATGCAGGTGATTTAGGTTGGCAACCGTGCAGATGAATCGATAAGTCTATGACGCCGTTACCACAACGATGACCTCCTTCCGGTCGGTTCTACCTAATCACTCTGTGCTATGTACCCTTATTCATGTGTTAATACCCTTTAAAAGGCTGTGCATTATTCGTGACACAAGATTCCGGGGCATATTACACTATATGTTTTGTGAAATAACTGTTGATGCACTGTATACTCGCCACGAAAAACGGAATTCCTTCAAGGGGCGGTGGAGGCTCTAGTGCGCTACCCCCTCCCCCCGCACCCAGAACAAAATTGTTATAATTTTCTCATTATAACCCGCCACACAGACCGACGTATCAATTCAGTACCATGGTGCAAAGAGACAGCCAGAGTTGCGAATAGAAGAAATGTTTATTCAATAGATGACTGGTTTCGGGTTAACACCTCCAAAGTTAAATGTTCGTCCGAAATAACAGTAAATATTATTGATGGCTCTGAGCACTATGGGACTCAACTGCTGAGGTCATTAGTCCCCTAGAACTTAGAACTAGTTAAACCTAACTAACCTAAGGACATCACAAACACCCATGCCCGAGGCAGGATTCGAACCTGCGACCGTAGCGGTCTTGCGGTTCCAGACTGCAGCGCCTTTAACCGCACGGCCACTTCGGCCGGCTATTATTGATATAGATACGTGCGGCCCCAAGTGAACATCACCGAAGTACGTGAACGAATGTAACGGCATTATTTACTGTTATTTTGGGCGTACACTTGACTTTGCAAGCCCTAGTTGGGTCTAAAGTGGGTATTAATCCGAAACCGGCCACCAACTGATTAAACACATATTTTACTCGCAAGTCTGGCTGTCTTTCGTTTTATATTCAATAAGAGTTGCTGTCCCACAAAATCCTGCATGCTGGAAGTGTGAGGATTTACTATCGGTTTCAAGAAAGCCAGAACGTGTAACTATATCGACTATACCGCATTCATCGTGAGAACAAGTCTGAGGTAAACATTACACTATGCAATCTTCCACGTTTGATGAAACCTCGTTGGATTTTGTCTCGCCTGGAGCAGAAGCCAAAGCTGTCTCGTGTACAGTCAAGTATGATAAAAAGGACACGTCATATGATGCGGAGCAACCGCTCTACCGACACATTTAACTGAACATCGCTGGGGAGTCAAATGGACCAAATAATGTGCAGTGAGGACTAAATAATGTAAATAATGTGCATTGATGTGAGCTGTTGCAGTTAAGAAGTAAAAAGAGGCGAAAACAACATACTTCGAATGCCATTTAAGTCTTAAGCAGAATGAAATAAAATATAGTAGAACTCCCCCAATACGCTTCTTAGTAGAACGGACAGAAAACGTACCATGCTCTCGTTCTTAGCTAACATGGTGCTGTAATTAAAAAACTTAAACGCAGGGTAATTTTTCTTTGTGAGCTATGTGTGACTTTAAAATGTACTGCAGTGATTTCGCAACAGTTAAATTCTGAAGCCACTGACTGTATTACTTATAGCCAGTCGTCTGATAATCTCTTAACTCCGTCCATATCCGAATACGAGGAATACGTTTCAGTACTGGAACTGTCAACTGCTGCGTTGATACCGAGGAGATAAACAACCGAATCCACAAAGCCAATCAAAACACCACAGTTGCTCCACTTCTTTTATGACGCGCTGTAGTGCATCTCGCCAGCGTTCGGCGGTGACATGTGACAAAGGTGCATACATTCGTTCCAGTACGTCCAGCACCTTAAATCTCTTGTTATTTTTCGCGACAAACCCCTTAACTTGATTCCTGATCAATTCTGTTGGATTCTGACTGCAGTGATTTTGTGGTAACTGTAAAAATTCATTTGAACAGTGTACTTGATGCCTCGCCAATTATTATTTTCCATGTTTCTACGAGGCTCATCTCTCTGGCTCGCATGAGAGAACATCTGTGGTATAAAACAATGGATATAGTCCAAATAAAGAATATTTGATTTTTCATTTTTCTCTGAAAAATATAACTTACTTATGTTTTATTAATTTAAATAGTATTTATTAACAATCTTTTATAAAATTTTGGCAATTAAAAATTAATATTTGCAATGAAAACTGGAATTTTGCGTGCAATATGTAATTAGCAACAAGAGGACCTACATTTTTCATCAAAAATTATGATTAAGCATGCGTTAATTAGCATGTTTTATGAACTTCACATTTAAAGTATTCAGGAATTCCAACTGACCGAAAAAATAATGATAAAGTCTAAAGGGAGATTCGAACGTCCGTCTCACACCACACGCGAGTATCAGAGTCCAACGTTACCGATTAAACCACGCATCTCATACGCATGTACGCTTTTTATTTAGTAAATACATCTTCTCGAAAACCTTCAAAGCCGATTTTCTCTGTAATTCTGTGAAAAACATTAACGCCACATTCTCATTCAAATGAGCAAAAAATAGGAAAAGTTTGGATTTTTTTTTTTTGAGACAATGAAAAGACGTACAAAGGATCTGTTTGTGGATTACGATGGGTCATACTTAGAATTTTATTTTGGATTTTCAATAAAAAATGGCGCCTGTAATTATGATTTGATCAAGGTCCTGCGAGTTTGAAGTACGCAGTCTGCGTGCAGTGCTATCTGAAATCAAAAAGGGATAACATCAGTCGATACTACATTAAATTTGTGACAGCTTAAACCTAACGACAACGAAAACAACCTTAAATTTAACTATATGGTGCTAACTCGAACTTTGAGTTAGATTTTCGCCATCTTTCAATCTCAACAGCTTTACAAAAGATAGTTAATATCAACAAATTTCGTACATTATAGGTATACGCTCCCAAGAAAAGTGTTACTTTTCGAGGGCCAAAGGTAGAAGTTAATAGGTTGAACCGTTTTTATTTTATGCTGCATGTAGTTATCAAAAATCCTTTCACGAGAAAAATCTGTTTCAAGTTTACGGAGAACATTTGTATGTATTATTAATCCAATTTGCATAAAACTACATGTTATTATATATTTTTGATGTCGCCGAACACAAATCTGAAGTTAGATTTCCAAATTTCAAAATGGTTAATCCAATATGGTGGACCAAAAGTTAAGTTTTGACCAATTTAGACCAAAATGTGACCAACAACAATGTTTTCGTTACCTAGTCTGCAATTCCAGGACCGTACCCCCAACCCTTCCTCTAGAGAGCAATTCCCTCGTTCTTCTTGGCGAGAAAAGCCGATCTGGATCAGCTGGATATCCTGCGTTCGCCAGCCTGCACACGTTGTTCGTCAGCTTTTTCGGCGAATACATTTACATGCATACTGCAGTATAAACGATTTTGTGAACGTGCGTCACAGCACAAGTTTTCTACCTCAGCCGGCCATCTTCGACTGAGAGCGCCCCACAGCGGCCGTGAAACTGCTTCGAACAATAGGCTGTAGAAACTTTTGTAACGCACGGACTAAAAAACCTTTTCGTCCCAACATTCTAGTCATAGACACCTTTCAAAAATGCAATAAAAGATCTAATTTCCGACCATTTTGAATAAGAACCTGGCCTTAAGAACAACTTGTTTAACAGCGTTCTGTGTGTGTGTTTCACTGCGAAAGAGGAAACAATGTCAGTCATTTTCTCTGTAGGTATTAACAGCGGCGACAATCGGAGTACAACTAGCATTTAATGTTGCGACTGTACACAATTTTTTAAATGAAAACTACAGAACTGGAGTGTGATTAAGAAGAACGTTGATGGCTGTTGGTACATTAGAATATCTCAAAGTTTCATATACAGTGCCCTAGTAGTAATGATACCTAATACATACGTCGAATCTACATCCAAGAGTGTAACAACGCCAGAGTATGTGTGCTACGGCTGCTGATCAATCATCGCGTCTGTGTTTGTTTACTCAGATTTATTCTGACGATGAGCAAAATGTAATAAGCACTTTACCCAGAGCTACCTGTAGTGCTTTCTCAAAACTAACCGCCGATCGCTGCTACTCTCATCGCAACTAGTGAAGCGAGATGGCTCTGGATTCTACCTACAATTAGCGATGTATCATCTTCAACTCTTGTAGTCCTGTCTTCCTCAGTTGCTTGTAATATTGCGGTATATTGATAATTTTTACTTTTGGACCGTCTTACTACAAATGAATGAAACACAATTTTCGTATCATACCCGTTTCGCCTTTATTCTCTGCACGGCATCTTCAGTGGCCTGCAATAAGTACATATTTTTACTATTTAGTTTTCGTTTTGGGACCATGTACCGATATGTTATAAACAGTTCTTGTGGTTGGTTTTTGCTATGACATAGTAATATTTGAAATTCTACTTACAGGATGGGTGGACCATTTTCTACATACTAAGTTTCTGTTCCATTTTTGGTGCTGTTCCTCTTCTTAAAATTACCACTTGGGGTTTTTGTTTTCCACATTTCACAGCACTAGGACCTGAACTCTTGTTTCGATGCAATGTTTTGGCTTGTGTTTCCGACAGTCGGATGTTAATGCCAGAGATCGAATGTTATTGCCAACTTTCGAGTGTAATTTTCGAGATGAGTGTGATATGTTTGTGTATGCATATGTGTTCAAAATGGTTCAATCGGCTCTGAGCACTATGGGACTTAACTTCTGAGGTCATCAGTCCCGTAGAACTTAAGAACTACTTAAATCTAACTAACCTACGGACATCACACAGACCCATGCCAGAGGCAGGATTCGAACCTGCGACCGTAGCAGTCGCGCGGTTCCAGACTGAAGCGCCTAGAACCGCTCGGCCACATCGGCCGGCTATGCATGTGTGTGTACGTGTTTTTGTGTGAAATTGTTTTGGTGAGCTTTCTGTGTGTGTGTGTGTGTGTGTGTGTGTCTATGTGTGTGTGTATGTGTGTGTGTGTGTGTATGTGTGTGTCCAGAGGGCAAAGTAGGGGGAGAGGGAGAGAGAGGGAGGGAGAGGTATGTGTGTATTTTTTTTTTTTTTGGCTGCTCGTGTGAGAGGGATGATTTTTAGCTTATTATTTATTTTATTAAGCATGGTAGGGAATCTGTACTGATGTGTGTGTGCTCATTTATCACATGTTTGTTTTCAGCTGTGGCTTTCTGAATGCAGAAGTTTTCTTGCATTTGTGTAAGGTATTTATCATGGTTGTTTATCCTCACTATTTTCATTTCTTGTTCCATGTTTGTAGGATGGTGGTTATGGTGTTCTAAATGCTCTGGAGTGTGGAATAGTTTGTTTCATACTTCCAACACCAGATATGTTCCTTGTACTCTGTTTTAAAATTCCTGCATTTCATACCTATGTATACTGCATCACAACTTTGACATTCAAGCTTATATATTCCTTATTTCTTGGAATTTATCCCTCTTGGTAGTTGGTTGGCTTAGGTGTGATTGGAGGTTTTGGCCAGTCTTATATGCTGTTTGGAAGCTCTGTCTCTTTAGCATGTTTGGACTCTGTGTGTTAATTTATGTGTGAAGTCACAGTGTACCATCTGCTTTTTTTCTGTGTGATGTTGTCATTGTGTGTGTTTGTTGAGTGTGTTTGTGAGTTTGTAGCTTGTGAGTTATCTGTATTCTGAAAGTTTGTTGTTTGTCTCGTATTTGTGTTTTTATTTTTTGATTGAGTCTGTGTACTTCATGCGTGTCACACCCATTGTTCCTAGCTATTTGTATGATTGTACTCATTTCTTCTTCATAGTTTGTCTTGTTGAGTGGGATCCTGTTTAATCTATATATCATATGTCTTAGTGCTGCAAGCTTCTGGTTGTGGGAATGATTAGATGTGGAATGTATTATTGTGTCTGTGGCTGTTGGTTGTAAAGATGTTAAATGTATGTCTGCCATTTTCTTTTATTATTATTATGTCAAGAAAATTTATTTGATCTCTTTTTCCTTTTCAAGTGTGAATCTTGTTCTGATAAAGTTTGTTGATTTCCGAGTAGAGTTCATGTATTTTATCAATTGGTTCATCTACCAGGCAAATAATGTCATCCACATATCTGTAACAATATATGATTTTAAAACTTTCATTAGTGGTTATCTTTTCAAATATTTGATTTTCTAGGTGACTGATGAAAATATTTGCTAATGTTCCTGATATTGGGGATCCCATGGGCAGTCCATCACTTTGTATGAAATATTCATTCTTAAACTGAAAAATAGTTTTGTTTGTTTGTTAGTCTGCGCATATTTGTTATTTCTTTTATTGCTTCTGTGGTGATGTTGCTGTAGGATAATAGATTTTTTCTATGATTTCTACTGTTACTGTGGTAGGGATGGATACATACATATTTTCTATGTCGAATGAAACCATTGATGCTGTTTGTGGTACCTGTACGTTCCGGATGTGTTTTATTAGGTTTCCTGTGTATATCACTGTTCTGCACTTTCCTATTTTACAGTGTTTTGTAATTAACTTTTGGAGATGTTTGGCTATGTGGTATGTTGGGGCTTCCCCGAAGTTAATAATGGCTCTCACTGTCGTACTAGCTGTATGTATCTTTGGCTGGCAGTGGACTGTTGGTGCACTAGCAACAAAACTACTTTCAGTTCGAGAATGAATATTTACTACAAAGTGATGGACTGCACATGGGATCCTCAATATCAGAAACATTAGAAAACATTTTCATCAGTCACCTAGAAAATCAGATATTTGGAAAGATAACAACTAATGAAAGTTTTACAATGATATTTTGACAAATAACATCCAACAGTCGACAACACAAACCAAAACATTGCACTGAAACAAGTGTTCAGTTCCTAGTGCTGTGAAATGTGGAAAACACAGTCATGTGGATGACATAATTTGCCTTGTAGATGAGCCAAATGAAAAAAATAGATGAGCTCCAAATGGATATCAACAAAGCATCAAATAAATTTTCTTGACATAATAATAATAAAAGAAAATGGCAAACATACATTTAACATCCTTACAAAACCAACAGCAACAGACACAGTAATACATTCCACATCTAATCATCCCCACAAACAGAAGCTTGCAGCACTAAGACATATGTTATATAGATTAAACAGAATTCCACTCAACAAGAGAAACTACGAAAAAGAAACGAGTACAATCATACAAATAGCTAGGAACAATGTGTATGACACACATGAAGTACGCAGACTCAATCAACACTTCCAGAATATAGATAACTCACAAGCTACAAACTCACAAACACACTCAACAAACACACACAATGACAACATCACACAGAAAAAACGTAAGTGGTACACTATGACTTACACACAGAAATAAACACATAGAGTGGCAAACATACTAAAGGGACAGGGCTTCCAAATAGCATATAAGACTGGCCAAACCCTCCAATCACACCTAAGCCAACCAACTACCAAGAGGGATAAATTCCAGGGATCAGGAATATATAAGCTTGAATGTCAAAGTTGTGATGCAGTATACATAGGCATGACATGCAGGAATTTTAAAACACAGTACAAAAAATACATCAGGTGTTGGAAGTATGAAACAAACCATTCCACACTTGCAGAACATTTAGAACACCATAACCACTATCCTACAAACATGGAACAAGAAATGAAAATAGTGAGAACAAACAACCATGACAAATACCTTATAATAATGCAAGAAAACTTCTACATTCAGAAAGTCATCGCTGAAAACAAACATGTGATAAATGAGCACACACACATCAGTACAGAGTCCCTACTACACTTCATAAAAGAAATAATAAAATAAAAATCATCCTTCTCACACAAACAGCCACAAAAAAATACATAAATACTTCTCTCTCTCTCTCTCTCTCTCTCCATCTCCCCCCCCCCTCTCCTCCCTTTGTCCTCAGGACACACAAACATACACACACACACACACACACACACACACACAGACACACACACACACAGACACACACAAAGAAAGCTCACCAAAACAACACAATTTCACACAAAAACATGTACATACATATGCATAAACAAACAGATCACACACATCTCAAAAATTACACTCCCAAGTTGGTAATAACATTCGATCTTTGAAACATCCAACAGTCGACAACACAAGCCAAATCACTTTATAAATTCGGAAATGCATCTGATTTTATTAGAATGCTCGTGTCTCCCTGTGTAGGATAAGATTGAAATTTCGTTAAAAGATATCGCTGCAACGGAAAAACGCCTGATTACCACGCCCCCTTCTGAATCATATCTGTAGTACCTTAGCAATCGCTTCCACCTGCTAGGTGGCACGTCATTGGTATCAAATTGGTAGGCTAATTAATTACATTGATCATGAGAGTCACTTTGCATGGCATCTTTTTTCAGCAGTCAGAGTATACACATCAGTTAGCTGAAATGGGAATACCCTGGAGGGAAGATGATGTTCTTTTCGCGGAACACTACTGAGATGCGATATTTTAAGCTGACCACAGAAGGATTCTACCGCTGGCTACATACATTTCACGTAAGGACAGCACTATTAAAAAACACGATCATAAAGACTATGTCATTGTCACTCTGCATAAAAGTTGTCTTGGTTCTACAGGCACACACGAGTTACTGACGATATTCTTGTTAAAACTACACATGCTTTATAAACTGAGGTATGGTATTGCTTCCCAATGAGGGGGTCTTTCACACAGATACCACGACATTGAATATAGACGGTGATTGCAGGGTGTGTATTAACAGACCGAAAGTGCGGTTGCACATCGCCAGTGGTGTAAGCTCGTAATAAAATCACCCTTATAACAGAATTTAGAAAGTTATTCAGCTAATGAATGTAGCATTAAACCAATATTTGAAACTACCTCTTGCCACAGATAGATATTTCCCATGCTAACAAACAGCATTTGTAATGCATTCTATCTCGATACCGTGTAGACAGTGTAACACAGTTTGTACGATATATCCACTGGGTTATAGGCGAGGGGGGATGATGCTTGACTGAAAATGGGAACATACATTAAATGATGTGCTCTGTGAAGATTTACTTAAAAAATGCAATGCTAGATTGAGGTCGTAAGAAATGTACAAATACCTATGACCAAAACACTGGCTTTTCGGACCTACGGTGTAGAAATGCTGAATGCGATTCGGAATCAAATATCTCCATTCAACCACATACTTGTGTTGGATTCTATGAGGACGTCTTTTAATGATTACAGCCACTGGTGGACCATACTCGTGGCATTCTCATATCTCGAAACGAGTCACCCTTTTCGAACCTATCTGCTAAGCATTATTTTAGACAGTCCCTCTGCATCTTGTAACTGTTCCTCAGCCTCTGTCCCACCCTCTCTACAGCTTTGTCCATGAAATTGTTCCAATTCAAGTCAGTACAGAGAGGAAATTTGGAAAGAGCCTATATCTAGGACCTTCTGCATCCCATGGAGAAACAAGGCGAGCTGAGTTAATATGACGGGACCGCGTTTTGACCACTCGCCGGAAATGGGAACATGTTGTCATAGCTCCGCCAACCATGTACGATGTGTAAGGCTAGTGCCAAATGAAGTATTCTCCTGCAACATGAGATAGTAGGAAAGACAGTATGAGCAGTTAAAGTGGTGTTTCTTATCAGAAAAATTTTCAAGTCACCACATCATACGAGAACTGGAAGAAGGATGAGGATTTTGCTACTGCATTGTGGTGCATCTGCAAACTACAAACTGATACTGCAGTCCAAAGGAGATTTGCGTCCCTCAGGTTGCATTAACGTCTGTCAGCCAAGCATTCTCTCTGTCCTCTTTAATTTGAACCCTCCAACAGAAAAAAAACTATGAACTATAAAAACTTCACTAACGTCACCCAGCAGAGAACTCGATAAGATATTATCGCATCACTCTCTTTCGACATATCGAAAACAAATACTGTCTGTGTGCTGACATCGAGCAAATGTGACAATCCTATTAAATATACAGATACTGGTCCGCTGGAGGAGGTGCCCAGTAATCAAAGTTCCTTGTACAGAGCAGTTCAAATGGCTCTGAGCACTACGGGACTCAACATCTGTGGTCATCAGTCCCCTAGAACTTAGAACTACTTAAACCTAACTAACCTAAGGACATCACACACATCCATACCCGAGGCAGGATTCGAACCTGCGAACGTAGCAGTCGCGCGGTTCCGGAATGAGCGCCTAGAGCCGCTCGGCCACCACGGCCAGCCACAGACCAGTGTAAAGTTTCCTCACCCGTACTGTCGGAGGACCATTATCAATTGCAAGAGTGTGTCCCTGTGTTGTTCTTTCCTAATCAGTTCGATACATTGTTTTTTTCTGCAGTAACACATCCAAGCAGTGCCCGACTACAGCTTTGTACACCGGCCTACATTTTGTTTTTCCACCACGACTTCAATGTCTGTGTCAGCCTCTAAACCAACATTAACATGTTTTAATCCATTGGTTCTGACTGAAAGATGGCCACCACATGGTGTAAACTATGCTACTACTGCTCTCACAGCACACGGGCTGGTTGAAATAAAAGACAGAGACGGTGTTTCTTATGACAAAAATATGGAAGACATCGCAACGTATGGAAACTGGAAGAGTTTGCAGCATTGTGGAGCGTTTCCAACCAGCTGCCCGAATGTGATCACCTCTACACTTAATCTCATCTTCGACGTTGATGGGGTAGCAGATGTCTTGGTGTTCCATTTCCATTAATTCCTTATGTTGCGGTCATGTACGCATCATTGTTTCGGTGCTGAAGATGTTGCTTCCATCAAGACTCTCTTGATCTCAAACAAGTGATGTCAGTCAATCATTATGTGGTAATCAACAACATACCAATGGATGGATGGGATAGAAAAGACACTGTCAGTATGAAAAGATGTACTGTTATAAGCACCACAGTCGTCAGTCCAATCAATTTTACCAAATTCACCAGTTTTTCTGTGATTTTTACATCAACCAATGACATGGCAGATTGCTTCCCAATTTCTGTGTCATCACTAAACCACCCCTCCACTTCTTTGTGTGTACCTTATATAAGATTGTAAACATAGGTAGACGACTGCACAGTATGTCCATTCATGCTTAATTCTCGATCATATATATTAAAGTATACCAGTCAGTGTCGTATACCGATGCAGTTAATTATCTACATATTTCCACCACTTCGATCATAGTGCATAACTTATGATTACGATTGACCATCTTTCCCTGTGTGGAAGGGAGTCACACAGCATTCCCGCATTCTTAGGATAAAGTAGGAGATTGAAAGATCTCCCCACATTGTCTTTGACCAATACTCCCTAAAACACTGTCAGCGATTTAACTTGCAGGTGACCAGTAGTAGGAGGGTACTATACCCAATACATTCCACGTCTTGTGAAGGAACGGAGCGAACTGAGTCCATAACTGCTGTTCAGTTAAGACTGTTCCGCAAGAATCTTATTCATGGCAGCCATCCGAATACACAAGATCTCTCCATATAAACACTTGTCAAGGCGGTTAGTACCCCTTATAGGTGTATAGTAGATATGAGACTGTTGTGATGATGTAACAGTCTGTTAAGAAGAAGTGTGTAGTTCATACATGATGGTGCTCCAGGTGGACGAAGTTTGAAGCACTTTATATAACTCAACTGTGCCATCAATTCTAAAGTAATGCTCTAGTATCTAGGTCAATACCAAGAAGATATCAGCAAGAGATAAATGATAGAACATAAACATGCACACTCCTGAGGCTACACGATTATGCTTTTAAACATGATATAATGTTGAAAACGAAACTTCCTGGCAGATTAAAACTGTGTGCCCGACCGAGACTCGAACTCGGGACCTTTGCCTTTCGCGGGCAAGTGCTCTACCATCTCAGCTACCGAAGCACGACTCACGGCCGGTACTCACAGCTTTACTTCTGCCAGTACCTCGTCTCCTACCTTCCAAACTTTACAGAAGCTCTCCTGGCAGAAGTAAAGCTGTGAGTACCGGGCGTGAGTCGTGCTTCGGTAGCTCAGATGGTAGAGCACTTGCCCGCGAAAGGCAAAGGTCCCGAGTTCGAGTTTCGGTCGGGCACACAGTTTTAATCTGCCAGGAAGTTTCATATCAGCGCACACTCCGCTCCAGAGTGAAAATCTCATTCTGGAAACATCCCCCAGGATATGGCGAAGCCATGTCTCCGCAATATCCTTTCTTTCAGGAGTGCTAGTTCTGCAAGGTTCGCAGGAGAGCTTCTGTAAAGTTTGGAAGGTAGGAGACGAGGTACTGGCAGAAGTAAAGCTGTGAGTACCCGGCGTGAGTCGTGCTTCGGTAGCTTAGATGGTAGAGCACTTGCCCGCGAAATGCAAAGGTCCCGAGTTCGAGTCTCGGTCGGGGACACAGTTTTAATCTGCCAGGAAGTTTCATATCAGCGAACACTCCGCTGCAGAGTGAAAATCTCATTCATGATATAATGTTACTGCCATGTGGTTTGCAAAATATTAGTCAAGCACAGTGCAACACTCTTAATACTCTAATGCAGAACATATATGTCCAACATCTGGCATACATCCAAGCTCCAAGTTTTCTATCCCACTCACTACTATGACAAACTTTAAGATGATAAATCTACTTCCTCGTACACCAAAGAAAAACATAGATTCTTCGTGATACATGCACAATATAGGTTTCCGGAGATATAAAGCACCCACTCTTCACATTCAATTACGAATCAGAAGATATACTACACTCACCTCAGTCCTAAAAAATAATCGTCAGCAACGGAAAATGACTCGAAAAAGGAAACAGACAAATACATAGCAGTGGTGTTTCATATGTGAAATTACACATCATGCTGCTCCAATTCGGTAAACAGGACAACTGTCGAGCAAATGTATACATAGGGTTTGCAGTACCTAACAAACATCTGTCACCAACTTAGAATCACTCTAGTTATGAAACTGAAGACTCGATTTATGTCCAAGACATGGCAGAGAAATGGAGTACTTCGCATACATCTTTGTTCATCTAAGGGAGGTTTGCAGTAGGTTTTCCAACGACGAACATAATTCATCACAAACGCGCTGGAAGCCCTCCGCTAACTGTGGTATAGGGACATGTGCTGTTAATTACTGCATGTAGATGGCGCTCGAAGTCAACACACAAAACACGCAACTGTATACATGTTGATCGCAAGTTATACCACAAAACAGATGCACCCTAAGAGAACAATGAAAAAAAGTGCGTGATAAATGACCTGCAGTAACACCTCCCTCTCTCTAGAATGCATCATCAGCCTACCATTAAATCATACCTCGTACAACCTACTTTCTGTCATCTTTTAATGCAGATCCATGGCAGTTTAGAGGCAGATCATGTGCTTTTCCACGAAGGCATCAAAGGCAGCAGTCAACTTGCATGTATGATGGAGAGTACAGAGAAGCGCACTGTAGATACTGTTCGTTGGGTTTTAAAACGCCTAAACAGTCTTCCACAGGGTCAAACAGGCGATCCATTCTGTTGCTGTGTACTGAAGTACCTCAGCTGGTAATACAATGCTCTTTAGCTAAGGTCGCTTTATAAATATCTATAAGGAGGTTGCCGATAACTTTGGTGTAACAACTGGTCTTGTGATACGAGGTATATAAAATTATTACTCTGCATTTCGTGGTCATCCAGCCATCTTATCGCTGTCGACGAAAAACGACTGTTTTCCTGGCTCTTGGTACTTCCATGTCAACTTTTTCTCTATTCCTCTTGCTGCCACATACGCATTACATGTACAAGAATTTCCCTGTACATAGCAGAAGCCGTGCGAGTGCTCCCGTATTCCCCCTAAATTTCCCCATATTTTTACGTATTTTCCCACGATTTATATGGTGTCTAGGAAGCCTGCATACTCATATCGCTAGACAAACAATCAAGCCAGTCGTATAATGACTTTTATTACTAAAAGAAAATTACAATAATTAACTTTTGCAGTTACACAGATGTGTCGCAAGCAAAGGGTGAAATACACTCCTGGAAATTGAAATAAGAACACCGTGAATTCATTGTCCCAGGAAGAGGAAACTTTATTGACACATTCCTGGGGTCAGATACATCACATGATCACACTGACAGAACCACAGGCACATAGACACAGGCATCAGAGCATGCACAATGTCGGCACTAGTACAGTGTATATCCACCTTTCGCAGCAATGCAGGCTGCTATTCTCCCATGGAGACGATCGTAGAGATGCTGGATGTAGTCCTGTGGAACGGCTTGCCATGCCATTTCCACCTGGCGCCTCAGTTGGACCAGCGTTCGTGCTGGACGTGCAGACCGCGTGAGACGACGCTTCATCCAGTCCCAAACATGCTCAATGGGGGACAGATCCGGAGATCTTGCTGGCCAGGGTAGTTGACTTACACCTTCTAGAGCACGTTGGGTGGCACGGGATACATGCGGACGTGCATTGTCCTGTTGGAACAGCAAGTTCCCTTGCCGGTCTAGGAATGGTAGAACGATGGGTTCGATGACGGTTTGGATGTACCGTGCACTATTCAGTGTCCCCTCGACGATCACCAGTGGTGTACGGCCAGTGTAAGAGATCGCTCCCCACACCATGATGCCGGGTGTTGTCCCTGTGTGCCTCGGTCGTATGCAGTCCTGATTGTGGCGCTCACCTGCACGGCGCCAAACACGCATACGACCATCATTGGCACCAAGGCAGAAGCGACTCTCATCGCTGAAGACGACACGTCTCCATTCGTCCCTCCATTCACGCCTGTCGCGACACCACTGGAGGCGGGCTGCACGATGTTGGGGCGTGAGCGGAAGACGGCCTAACGGTGTGCGGGACCGTAGCCCAGCTTCATGGAGACGGTTGCGAATGGTCCTCGCCGATACCCCAGGAGCAACAGTGTCCTTAATTTGCTGGGAAGTGGCGGTGCGGTCCCCTACGGCACTGCGTAGGATCCTACGGTCTTGGCGTGCATCCGTGCGTCGCTGCGGTCCGGTCCCAGGTCGACGGGCACGTGCACCTTCCGCCGACCACTGGCGACAACATCGATGTACTGTGGAGACCTCACGCCCCACGTGTTGAGCAATTCGGCGGTACGTCCACCCGGCCTCCCGCATGCCCACTATACGCCCTCGCTCAAAGTCCGTCAACTGCACATACGGTTCACGTCCACGCTGTCGCGGCATGCTACCAGTGTTAAAGACTGCGATGGAGCTCCGTATACCACGGCAAACTGGCTGACACTGACGGCGGCGGTGCACAAATGCTGCGCAGCTAGCGCCATTCGACGGCCAACACCGCGGTTCCTGGTGTGTCCGCTGTGCCGTGCGTGTGATCATTGCTTGTACAGCCCTCTCGCAGTGTCCGGAGCAAGTATGGTGGGTCTGACACACCGGTGTCAATGTGTTCTTTTTTCCATTTCCAGGAGGGTACAAAATGCTCAATCTTCTTCACTATAAACAGTTCCAAGTCTGTGCTACATAGAGAGCATAAGCGAAGTGTCTAAATTTGACGCTGCTATTGAACTGGGCCGTCAGCAGTCGGTCGTGGCGCTTATGTCCTCTTCACATAGGGGTTGCTGCTGTCGCGTTGTCGTCCTGGAAGGACGTCTGGTAAGCGTGCGATTGGCTGGCACAGCCTTTTTCTTCCCTGTCGTTCCTGTCTGGCGTGCAAGCGCTTGACTTTATGCCGTAACAATTTATACGTATTTTTCGTCAAATTTCCTAAATTTATCGATTTTATGTCGCTTCTACCCATGCAATGATAGTATCACTTTTCGTCAAGTACTCCAAAATTGCTTGTAAACTTAGAACAGTTGTCAACATCTAGCGCAAATGCCCTATTTTTGTGCTTTGACAGGATAGTATAGCATTGTACTCTAATGCATCCAGTCACTTCCAACGACATATTCTACAGTTGCAGTGCGTTATTTCTGTTTTCTGTATGTCTGTGTCTGTGTCATGGATATGTTAATCAATGTAATATACATTATAACAAATATTTTGTGTTATGTAAGTCATAAAATTAAGTACATGGAATGTATTCACAGTTGCGAATTGGACAACCATCGGCTGCATAATGGAACGAGGACAATGAAAATCTGTGCCGGTCCAGAACTTGAACCCAGACTTCCTGCTTATCTCGAGTGGTTGCCTTACGATTTTATTCGTTTTCTTTTATGTAATAATTTTCTTACTATGTAAATTGAAGTGGGAGATGAGGAGAGAAAGAAGAACTAATGATACCAGTTGCGTCAGGACTTTTTGTGGAATCAGCGCATACAAGTGAAAATGTGTGCCAGACCGCTACTTGAACCCAGGACCCCTTGGTGACTTTTTCGATTTTTTTTTGTTTTCTGATTTTTAAACCCCGTTTTTGCTATTCCTTATTTATTTTTTCTTAATTTTCTATATTCTCTGTTTTTTAAATTTATTTAGCTCACATACGACGCCATTCAGGCGAATGTGCAATTAGCATCAATGACAAACAAAACATAAATGGAATTAAAAACACCCTCCTGGCAAAACAAACAACATGGCATCCTAACCTCACCAACTTGTGAGTAAGCATACTAAGAATCTCATGGCAGGTGTGTTCCAGGACCACCTTCACAAAGAATGCTTCGTTTTGCCAGTACACCTTCTCATGCCTGGGACATCCCAACTGCAGGGGGGTTGAAAAAGACACTATCCAAAAAGTTAGCATAATACCGACGGTATCCTCGGATTGTGCATGAGGAAAGTAAAGCAAACTTGCAGGA
Organism: Schistocerca americana; assembly: GCF_021461395.2. Classification (NCBI taxonomy): domain Eukaryota; kingdom Metazoa; phylum Arthropoda; class Insecta; order Orthoptera; family Acrididae; genus Schistocerca; species Schistocerca americana. The sequence continues at coordinate 1,021,363,034 of NC_060120.1, read as the reverse complement.
ATGTTCAAAAATCGGGAACACTCTTATCGCTTTCATGGAACAAATAAAAGATCGACAGGCTTTTTATCCAGATCACCACGTTGGTCTTTGTACGTGGGAAATAAATCTCATCTGGGAATAAAAATGTCTTCAGTGTAATGACATGGGGATCCATACGCAGGACAAAGGCAAGCTTTTTCTGAATCAGCTGGTACATCTCTGAAGAAGATCTACAGATCAGATGTTCGTCCATATCAAGCATGTGACAACGACGGCAAACTGACGAATCTGTCATGGTAATGGCATGTAGACAAAACTGTGTCAATTATTTCCCGTTAACAACCAGATACCAGGTCGGAGGAGCGCTTATGTCAAGGATGTCATGGTGCACAAACGCCAAATCACGGCCCATGTGATTGTAGGACATCAGCTTTTCACAGCATTCGAGTATGATTTCTCATCATTAGGCGATAAATATCACGTGCATTAGGGTTCCTGGTACTGGGCAGTTTGCCACGGAGATAGCTGTATTCGAAGAAAAATGTCCTGGCATGTGAGAGAGAGGAAGAATTATGTGCTACTGCAACAGATGCCACCCAGGAGAGGGGGGGGGGGGGCAGTTCATCAATCAGGCTTCCCGATAATCTGGTTTGGTGGCACCTCCACGATTCAACAATCGTATTTACATAAAGGGCAGCTGCTCATGATTGGACATTGTCAAGACCAAGGTCGCTGTCTTGAGGAGTAAGTGTCAGCATGTCATAGTGGGCCCACACTTACAAAGTAGCCAAACATCTCCTGCAGTCTGTGGGCCATTTCCTTTGGCATCGGTAAAATGTTTGGTAAATGGGATCGTCATAAAGCCAGATGAGTGTTAACAAAATCCACCCACTCTATTATGTCCAATGCTCTGAGGAGGTTGCTACAAATGTTCGTGTTGAAGCAAGCGTTTATACTTAAATGAGATTGTGCACTGTATACCGCACATGAAGGTGATCTGCAATCATTTGAGCTTGTCCACTAATGGCAACGGAGCCACAATCCCTGCTGGAAGACCTCTAACTAACGAACATAGAACCAGATTTCTCAGGCCCACACGACTTCCCACACCAGTCCCATACTGGTTGATCCATTCCAGTGCCTCTCACACTTCATCCCCTGATGGAAATAAGAACACCACGTCATCTGCATACGCACGCTAGATGAAAGCATGCCCCTTCATTGTTACCCCTGTGAACCAGCTCCTCAAACCGTGTAACGGTGGCTCAAGGGAGATGGTGTAAAGGAGCATCGACACTGGACCCCCTGGTGGGCTGATCGCATGATAATAATGGCCCACCACATGGCCACTGACCAGCACTCGCAATATGGCACCTCGGAGGAATCGCAAGAAGATGTGTATAAATGTGCGGGGGGGGGGGGGGGGGGGGGAAGACCATCCTTTGGAGCTCTTCTTTCAGAAAGTCATGACTCACTCTACCAAAGGCGTGATCAAAGTCCACTGTCACATCAGGCCGCTGCCAGGGCTATGATGTAATGGTAATCGCTGAGCGCTCTCTGAATGTGTCACCACCAAAGCACGTTTGATCCATAGAGATGACTTGAGCGCAGCGAGAATCCGGGTAAGAATCTTAAAGTCACTATTTAACGTGGTCAACAGCCGATAATGGGCAACTCCCCGTCCTCCCGATGGGAGGGGAAGATTAGGGTTCGTCAGTTCTTTATACACTGCAGTCCAGCATGAAGCCACGATGTCGTGAAATGTGCGGTACAACGCCAGTGGAAAGCCGTCAGGACCTGGGGCTTTCTTTGCCGCCCCCTTATGTAGAGCATCAGCGACATCATCAGTCGTAATCATTGCTGTGAGAATCTCTGCAGCAGCCCCATCAAGGATTCCTGTCAACGAGTGGAGGACATAATTCATAACTGCGATTTTCAGGTCCTCTGCTGTATAAAACTGTTTATAGTGATCCACAAAGGTTTCCGCGATATCATTGTGGGACATCAATTGGCCACCATCTGGCATGTCGAGGGCGTTGACCAGCTTTCTCTGACACCACTGCTTCTCTCAGATAATATGATGCCTCGACGGGAGTTCTCCTAGTACCCAATCGTGACATCTTGTGTCCTCAAGGTGGCGACGCATAAACGAAGTTATCTTTGCCTTAATCCGTTGAATTTCAACCTGTCGTTGAACAGAGGGTGCATGGCCTGAGAGTTCGTGGAAAATTGTGAAATAATATTCCATAGTATGTCGTTGCCACAGCATTTTGTTGCACCCGTAATTTATCATCGAACGACATAAAGCAGGCTTGGTGCAGTCGAGCCACCACCAGAGTGTTAAAGCATATGCAGGCAGGCGTTTCACACAGCTGTTCTACGTCGCCTCCACGAACCGCCTGCATTCCGCATCCTTGAGATGGGCGACATTCAGGTTCCACGGGTCTCGACTGCCCACACTTCCTGCCTCTGGAGGGAAGTCATGCAAATGTAGGCGATATGGTCAGAGAAGGCCGTAGGCCACATCTCAGCGTCAAGCGTGGCAATTACGACTCCATGGGAAACATAAGAGACTTGCTGAATGGCTCATGACATACGTATATCCAGGTCGATCACCATGCGTACAGTCCCAGGTATCAGTGAGGTTCAGTTCCTGCATGAGCAGCTTGAGTTCCTGACATATGGTGAAAAGGGGATGTTGGTCCTTCTGGGATAACACACAACTGAAGTCACCACCAAGGATAATATGGTCGTAGCAGCCCACAAACAGAGGAGAGACCTCTTCTGAATAGAAACGCGGCCATTCCTGCCTCTTGCCTGTGCCTGAGGAAGTGTAAACACTGATGATTTGTGTTGTGACTTGGCAAGACAGCCAAGTCACTATGAGGTGAAGCCAAAAGGCACGCGTTTAAGCTCACGCAGGCTGGCGTGAGGTCTGGAACACGTCAGAGAAATAAGACTAGCAAAACAGGAGGTAACTGGTAGAATACTTAACTTTAATCCATAATTGGAGAACATCGGTCTGATGGTACAGGCATCACAAGTTAAATATCTATTGATAATGGCGCCTTGCTAGGTCGTAGCAAATGACGTAGCTGAAGGCTGTGCTAACTATCGTCCCGGCAAATGAGAGCGTATTTGTCAGTGAACCTTTCCTTACAAAGTCGGCTGTCCAACTGGGGCGAGTGCTAGGAAGTCTCTCTAGACCTGCCATGTGGCAGCGCTCGGTCTGCAATCACTGACAGTGGCGACACGCGGGTCCGACGTATACTACCGGACCGCGGCCGATTTAAAGGCTACCACCTAGCAAGTGTGGTGTCTGGCGGTGACACCACAATTTGGACACCATAGAAATGCACAGCAAGACCCGCAGCCGATGATAGGTAAACCACTTCGTCTACCTCAATGCCTTCCTTTAACAGGATAGCCGTCCCACTGCCACTGTCAGCACACGATGTGAGGTAAGAAAAATAGTCTAGATAGTAAGAAACGTTGCTAGGCGAACTTCCTGCAGAAGGTCAACATAGAGGTCTGACATCCTCAACATCTTGTGGACGATTTGTAGTTTCACAGGAGTGCCAATGGTGTTGACATTGACAGAGTCAGTCCTGTAAGCTTGTCGCGGAAATGGTACTACTGGGACGCTGATGGAGGCAGGCAGAGGAGCAGCAAAGAGGAATGTCGTCCCAGTAGGCTCCACATTCCCATCCAGTACTCCTGTCGATTAGCAGTCGTGGATTGGAGCAGCAGCATTTGCTGCTAACACAACGACGTCTTCTACATTATCAGACCACGCAAACGTGCATGGATGGTGTGCTTACAATGGAGCCCGAAGGCATTGTCGCGTGGGCGGTGGAAGAATGGTGCTGGCTCAGCTGCTGTTCAGCGTCCATAGGCACAGTGCCTGGTGCATGCGGAGATGGAGAGCAGGCTGGTGCTTCCACCACAGAATCGTGCATAGGATGAACATCTTGAAAGGTGTGATTCTCATTGTCACCCCCAGATAGTGAGACGCAAGGGTACTCACAGTAACCAAGCATACCGAGCTTGTGAGTGGGAAGGGGACTCACCAAAGTCAAGCACCCCAAAGGGAACACAGTACTACTAAGTTCACGTCGTTGTTCCTGGGTAACGCTAAACGTAGTCTAAGAATGCACTGCGGGAGGGTAGACTGTGTCAGATAATAGCATTTCCCCAAATATCAAATAATGTACTTTGATTTATATTACCGTTTCGCAACAATTATCACCCCATGTTCATGTGTCCCGGTTACAGCGCCATCTATCATGAAACGAAAGAAATGTTTCATACAAAAGTTACATATTGTTTCACGCACAATCAAAATCTACAATAAAAAATAGGGGTTCCTATTTAAGATTTCAAAGTCACCTATCCCGCCTCCCGCCTACGGGGAGGTGCAGGGGGGGGGGGGGGGGTGTCGAGCGTTCCGTTAATGGATGTCCGTCTTCGAGGTGAAAAACGTTTATTACCATTTTTTAATCCGATGTGTCTTTCGCCAAGTATTCAGACAAACAGTTTTAAATGCCTGGCCCTGTATAAGAAGGCCAGCACATGTTTGGTTAGCTCTATGCGTATCTGTTGTACTCCATTGAGAACCAGGTATGTGGTGAACTGAACCTACATTTCAGCAGTATGACTAATCACCTTTCCATATGGGCGGAATGCACATACTACTTACTACCTATGAAGGCACCTCGAAAGGGAGTTCAAATACAGTTTCGCATGTTCCACAGTTGCGTCACTGATGTGTCCATTAGAGTGATGGAACTTGAGACTACTTCTAGTTGCACGTGGAATTCTGGCACAGACTTTTTCATTAATCAATTTCACATACACCACACTGCTCACTATAGACAGGTGGGTGCCAACAATATCGTTGCAATCAATCTTCACTTCTTCTCTGATAAACTGTTATATTTCAAGTGCTTTTGGTCGAGCATATTCAGGTGAAAAGCTAATCTTCAGTGTCGATTTTCTGTGGGCATAAGCCATTCTCTTTCGAAGGAAATATGGCGCGAAAAGACGGCAGAATCACGTAAACAACTCCACGGGTGACCTGTGCGGCGAGGAAGTAAATAAGACGCCCGTGCCGCTAGCCTGCCGAAAGGCTACTACCATTTGGCTACCCGAGCACAACTCACCGCCAGCCCCCGACTTCCATATGTCGTCAGCCATGTGTCTACAACATGTATTCGAACATCCATTATGTATATTCCCGTATAGAGAAGTAATTTTACTTGAAAGTAGCTTGCCCGGTGTCTGGATAAATGCGATATTACAGTACCCCTGTTACGCCGAATTCCAGTGGAAAATTCCTTCGGACATAAATGCGTGCTCGGATACACGCCGGCACGGTAGCTCAGCGTGTTTGGTCAGAGGGCTGCGTGCTCGCTGTAATAAAAAAACTGAGTCAAGGAATCAACGATAAACTTGAATGGATCGCTTGTGTCGTCTGCCCAGACCAAATGGAACGAACTATATCGAACAAAATGAAAAAAGGAAAAAAAAAGATACCCAAATGGCAAGGCGACCGCTCGCGATAAGCGGGAAATCCCGGTTCGAGCCACGGTCCGACCCAAATTTTCATTGCGGACATTCCATTATACGGCTGATGGTTGTCCATATTAGCAACTGCAAATACATTTTATCTACTTCATAATGGCTGTAGTCGCTGCGCATCGTAATTCGCAAACACGGATCTATGTAGCTAGTACGGCGGGATGGAATTCAGCGTTGTCGACAGTTGCTTGCGATTTAATAATAATTCCTCCATTCCACACTGCTCTATTTTTTAAATATCGCAAGAGAGATTATGTATCGCTATTCTTCAGCTATTAACCTGAAGAACAAGGCGGTATGGCCTAAAGCACAGCATTGACTGCAGTCATTATTCATGGCTTACTTCACTTTACTTTCTTCAATATAAGCGATAAGTCACAGAGGACCGCACTCGGCTAAAGAGGTTCCTCTTTCGCTGCATTCCATCTCCTTCTTCCTGCCGCCAATCGCCCTTGTGCCGATCAGGAACAAGTTCTCGTGGATTTCATCGCTCCATCTTTTGTTTGTTCCACCTAGAGGTCTTCTTCTGCGGGGACAAAAACCATGGATTACGAAGGCTATCGGTGCTTATCCATCATCCGAACGGCATTACCTGCCCGTACAAGACGTTTGATTCTCACCAGGCCTACAATATTAAGGCTGTCGTAGACCCTCTTGTAGGATCGGGTTTTAACTATCAGTGGCCGGAGTGAGTCTCTGAAATAGGTGGGCTCCTGCCCCATCACCAGACATTTGGTCTTCGATTCATTCACAAGGAGACAAATCTTGCTCGCTGCTGTCTTTAAACTATTCTCATCAGCATGCTCTTTTCTGGAGTTGGGCAACTGGGACACATCGTCGACAGATGCGAGACTGGATTTTTTTTATCTTCGATCTTGATCCCTGCGAAATTCTTATGGTTCAAATGGCTCTAAGCACTATGGGACAGCCGCGCGGGATTAGCCGAGCGGTCTAGGGCGCTGCAGTCATGGACTGTGCGGCTGGTCCCGGCGGAGGTTCGCGTTCTCCCGCGGGAATGGGTGTGTGTGTTTGTCCTTTGGTTAATTTAGGTTAAGTAGTGTGTAAGCTTATGGACTGATGACCTTAGCAGTTAAGTCCCATAAGATTTCACACACATTTGAACACTATGGGACTTAACAGCTGAGGTCATCAGTCCCCTAAACTTAGAACAACTTAAACCTAAATAACCTAAGGACATCACACACATCCATGCCAGAGGCATGATTCGAACCTGAGGCCGTAGCGGTCGCGCGGTTCCAGACTGTAGCGCCTAGAACCGCTCGGCCACCCTGGCCGACCAGGATTCGAACCTGCGACCGTAGCAGTCGTGTGGTTCTGGACTGAAGCGCCTAGAACGTGCTCGGTCACCGCGGCCGGCGAAGTTCTTATGGAGAGTTTCCCTCATTATACAGTGTGTTCCGGGAGGAAAGATCAATATTTTACACAGTGGTAGTATAAGTAATTTTGAACAAAAAATTTTATATGAACATACGTCCGCAAATGCTTCGTTATGGAGGTATGAGTGTTGAAACGAACTTTAATTCTGCAAAATTCATGTGCACAACTTGAACGTATACGCAATACAAGTGGACCATAACGTGATTTTCTTGAAAACAATATTACAGGGAAGTACAGTTGTGTTACACATTTTTACATAATGTTTATTTACTTTTCATTTAGTACATAATACATTACAACATGCATGTTACATGTATTTCGTTGAATAAGACGTCCCACGTCTTTTACAAACGGCTTTATCTCTTACCGTACAGATGTTGTACAGTTCACAGAACCATTAACGTCAATGCACTTTTGCGCTGTAGCGATAACATGTTGTGTTGCTTGTTCAATTGCATGTGGTTGGTTCCTAATCAATTCAGCAGCGTCCATGATGCGACAAAGCAGTTCATCTCGTGTACTTACCTTCACTATGTGCACCTCTGATTTCATCCAACCACATAAACAGAAATCTGAAGGTGTAAGGTCAGGTGATCTTGGAGGCCAGTTAATAGCACCGCCACACCAACCAGCGATTATGATAAGTGCCCTTGAGATGGTCCCTCACACGTAAGGAAACATGTACAGGGGCACCGTCGTGTTGAAAGTACATTCCAGTTCGCTTGGCTAAAGGAACGTCTTGCAATAGTTCCACAAATGAATTTTCCAAAAAATGCAGGTACCTCTCTCCCGTCAATTGCTGACTGATAATAAATGGACCTATCAAAAGGTTACCGGTCAAGCTGCACCAAACATTTATGGCAAAACAGACTTGGAAATTGCTATGCACTGAAGCGTGGATGATTATTGCGTGTGTTGTTTATTCCATGCCGTGAAAACTGGGCTTCGTCAGTGAATAGTATGTATGGAAGCGGATGACTATTCGCAATTAGCCAATGACAGAACTGAAGTCGTTGGGCATTGTCGACAACGTGGAGATTTTGGACACGCTGTGTGTGAAATGGATATAGATTTTCCGCATGTAATGTTTCCCATACACGTGTCTATGGGACATCCATCGCAGGGACATTCTTCGTATGCTTGTACTGGGACTTCGCTCAACAATTGCGATTTCTTCCCGTTCTTGCAAAGACTGTGGACGCGCACGCTCGGACGAAAACTGTCTACTTGAAAGAGAGCCTGTTGCACTCAAAGTAATAAACACTTTGGTAAACATCTTGCGATCAGGTAATCGTCGAGTCGAAAAGCGCCTGTGGCATTCTTCTCTTGCAGCGGTAGTATTACCGTCACAGAAGCCAACACTAACACCATATTTGCATATTCCTCATTACTGTAGACGTGTGGCATTGTTAGCAGCGCTCGTACGAACACAGTTAACACCATACACTACACAGCTAAACGATCCGTCGCCGGTACACTACACAATGAGACTTATACGGCACAACTGCGCAAACAACGGATGATTGTACTACGTACGTCGCATGACTATAGTACATGGTAGGGTTACATGGCGTAAACATGGCATTTACCCGTGCAATGTTTGAAAGAAAATCGCGTTACGGTCCATTTGTATGTGTATACATTCACGCTGTGCACACCAATTTTGCAGAATTAAAGTTCCTTTCGATACCCATACCTCCCTAACGACGCATTTGCGGACCTATGTTCATATAACACTTTTTGTTCAAAATTACTTATGCTATCACTGTTTAAAACGTTGACCTTTCGTCCCCAAACACCCTGTATTTTCGAGAGCCAGATTGCACAATATCGGTGATACATTTTAACTGAATCTTCCGTCAGTTCTTGGTAGAACGACATGATAATAAATGAAAAGTGTCAGTTTGCTTTTTTTTATACAGTATTAATATATTGTATTAACCGGTTTTCGGTTTACAAGGCCATCATCAGACGTTTACTGACTATTGTCAAAAATGGTTCAAATGGCTCTGAGCACTATGGGACTTAACATCTATGGTCATCAGTCCCCTAGAACTTAGAACTACTTAAACCTAACTAACCGAAGGACAGCACACAACACCCAGTCATCACGAGGCAGAGAAAATCCCTAACCCCGCCGGGAATCGAATCCGGGCGTGGGAAGCGAGAACGCTACCGCACGACCACGAGATGCGGACAGGACTATTGTCGCTAAGGAAGTTACAATCTTTGTAAACGACATTAGAAAAGAAGTTACACACCTAGATTGAAACACAAACGCACAGTAAACGACATCTTTGACAGTGTGGTGGTAATGCATTGTAAAAAGTTGAACAATAAAGAAATATAAAAGGAGTAAACAGGTCAAGCTTCAACACAGCAGTGGAAAAGCATGCCTATATAACAGTTTATGGTTCTGAGCACTATGGAACTCAACTTCTGAGGTCATTAGTCCCCTAGAACTTAGAGCTACTTAAACCTAACTAACCTAAGGACATCACACACATCCATGCCCGAGGCAGGATTCGAACCTGCGACCGTAGCGGTCTCGCGGTACCAGACTGCAGCGCCTAGAACGGCACGGCCTATAACAGTTTATATTAATAAACAAAACCAATGAAATAAAATAAAATTATTAGTTGACAAGGCTACTTCAAGAGGTATAAAACATGGAGAGTGGAACACAAACAAATTAAAAGAGATTGGTGTTTTCCTGTTTGCTCCAGTTATATTTGTATATGTTCAACTTCTTACTTTTAACATGCAGAACCGCCACACTCTCAAAGATGGCATTTACTGTACGTTCCCTCAATTTCCTGGGTTTATTCATTTCTGTTTGTCTTACTGATATTGCTAAATGTCTTCATTCCTTCAGTGGTTGCAATTGATAATTCTTTCTTTTATTTGGTTTGCTTTTCACTCTCCATGTTTTATATCTCTTGAAGTAGTCATGTCAAGCACTTTTTTTATTTTATTTTACTGGTTTTGTTTTGTTAACTTTTCCACTTTTGTGTTAAAATTTTTTCCTGTTTATTTCCTTTATATTTATTTATTGTTCAACTTTTTACATTTTACAATGCATTACCACCACATTATCAAAGATGTTATTTACTGTGCGTTTGTGCTTCCGTCTAGATGTGTAACTTAGAGTTCAACGTTGTTTACAGTCATTGTAACTTGGCGACAACAGTCAGTAAATGTCTGATAGACGATACAATTACTGATCGCAATAAACAAGACCATAAATATATTATAAATGCACAAAAGAAGAGTATCGTTCCTTTTGGCTAGAAAGGATGACGGCAGACTGATGGAGCAAATCTTTAGTAAAACTATATAGCTGTAAGGACAATCAGTATAGTAGACACTAAATGACTTCAAATAAGCCAACATCAAGGTAATGGACACACACAAGAGGATTTATTTAGGAACAAAATTTAGGAACTGATCTTCAGGGACGCAGAACGACAATAGCCTGAAAAACATCGAAGAGTTCCGGAAACAGAGATCACATAACGCATGAAACGAATATGGGCGAAGAGAAGATGCATGCTGCAGTAATATTGAAGTATTATTTTAAAGGGCTCTGTATACGGGCTGTTCCAATCAATAAATAACATAAAACATAAACTTAAGCAGTGCTTGATTTGTGACGAAACGCGCCGGTACTTCGTATCGGTACGCCGGTACATCGTATCGGTACGTCCGACGAATAAAAGCCCTAGAATAACGTCTTAAGAGGTCTAAATTAGAAAAAAAGTCACAATATCGGAACCTCCTTTTTAACAAATCAAGTAATGAGCATTACTATCTAAATATCCTCTGTACTTGTTCAGTGGCCTTACATGCTAATAGAACCATTCCACACAATTATTGACAGACTGCTGTAATGTTTAGTGAATATCATGCTCAATATATAGACTGTCAAACTATGCACGGTTCTACTGCTTATCGTTCAGTACATACCGTGCCTGATACACAGAATATCCTCTTTCTTTATATTTTCTTAAAAAAACAGCTTTTTTCCTAGTCACTCTTATCAGTTGTTGCTTAGGTATCGATCTGTCCAGTACATACCTCAAGACATTCGGGCAGTGGAGCTCATTCTATTCTGATATACGCTTTAAAATGCACAGATCGTAACACATGTAGTGGCAGTTTCTGCTTGTAACAACAATACGTTACGACAGGAGAAACACTTGTTTGAATGGCTAAATGGCGCGAAGCTCCTGCGGACGGCGAACTAGTTCTGCAACGTAGTCACCAGGTGGCAGCGCAGTTGTCGGCGCGGTTGAAGATCACTCTGGCGGCGAAGTGTGAAAGGCCGCCCTGCAAATCGATAGGAATTAAGTCGACCTCAGCCTGAGCGAACTTCTATGAAGACACATCGCATCACGTCTTGGGCGTTATTACTCTTTAGAGCGACTGATTAAAGTATAATACTGGGAGTGAGAAGATCGAAATCAAAACCAGACTGTGTCCAGCCGCTGTACTTCTTGCGGCGTTCCAGGCAGCGTGAAGTTGTGCACGTGAGTTTTGCGGCAGCTAAGGCGTGCGCCACAAATGAACACTTCCGAAATAATACACTGCGTTTGCTCTCATGTTTAAAGCGCCAAGCTAACTGTGCCTGTCTGATGTGCTGTACTAGCAAGGCTGTTGATTACATCCTCAGCGTAATGAAACAAGGCACTTAAGTACGGTAATTAAAGTACCTGTTGCCTGTTCTAATTTTTCTTTTTTACGCTACAGTTTAGTGATAAAATTTAATTAGCCGCGTGCATTTGAGTAGTTATAATAAGTGCGCTGTGTGTTTTGAGTATTTGTACGCTCGCGCATGTGTGTGAATTTCTTCACGTTTTAACCTCCCATTTATTTCTTTTTGGGGATAGGCCTATTCGAAAGAAAGATGATTTTTAGTAAGTTTTGTTTAACTGCTTTTATAAAGGATTATTTCCTGTGCACACTACGCCACATCGGTAGAACGCATGTTTGGTTGCTTGACTGTCTCCACATCCTTGGAAGAGTCTGCTTATTGTGATGGGACCTACATGACACGATGAATGGACGAACGTATTAATGAATGAGCACTAAAATGTTTTCAGTCACTATAATGCACCGAGGTAAGCTAACTTTTTAGGGGTTATTTCAGTAATGTTCAGTCAGTATCATAATGTGCGTTCAACGTAGTGCAGTAGCACGTGTATGTTTGTTTGTGCTCGCTCATTGGCGACTATGAAATCTTTCGCTCTTAATTTGTCGATATTGTTTATCTTAATTTGTCGATATTGTTTAAGGGAGACAAGGCCACTGAGACTATTTTTAGCAAATAATTTCTGTATTTTATCGTTTTCGTTACCGAACGCTAATGTATTTTCAATCATAACACAAATTTAAATGTGCAGAGACGAAAACTGAAAGGCTGCATTTACTACATTAAGGTGTTAATGTACCTGTTCAAAGTCGACTGCCTATCGACTGGCACCAGGAGGAAAATCAGAGCATCCAGTTTGCGTAACTTAATCTGGAATCCAAATACCCGTCTTTTGAGCATCATAATCGCGACTTTCTCTCAAACAGATTTAAGCTCTTAGTACATTTAGTAAATTGCAGCATATGTAATGTACTAGAAATCGCCTTATAAACCGTGTAAACAGCTCCATGTGTTTCTCTGAATCTGATACGTAATGATATGTCAAACGTATACAGGCAAGGGAAAGCATAGCGGTTGGATCTCACTCTGCATTGTGAGAAATTGCGTCCATGTTTCAGTCCCCACATACGTCCAAAACTATTTCCTTAGTCTTTGTAAGTCGCTGAAAGCCGAAGCCGATTCGAGTACATGCCACACTCAATGGAGATATCCGTCGCGAACATACCCTTGACCGAGCAAGGTGGCGCAGTGGTTAGCCCACTGGACTCGCATTCGGGAGGACGACGGTTCAATCCCGTCTCCAGCCATCCTGATTTAGGTTTTCCGTGATTTCCCTAAATCGTTTCAGGCAAATGCCGGGATGGTTCCTTTGAAAGGGCACGGCCGATTTCCTTCCCAATCCTTCCCTAACCCGAGCTTGCGCTCCGTCTCTAATGACCTCGTTGTCGACGGGACGTTAAACACTAACCACCACCACCACCACCATACCCTTGCGCAGTAGCGTTTTCCCGTTAGGAAATCACGGTAATAACAAAGTTTCACTACGAACAGTTGTTCTCGCAACATGTCAAAAGAAATGCCCTTCTGAGGGGCATGATGTTCCGCGTACAGTGCACAGCCTCTACACTTCAGTTGATGTTCCATGCGTATCTTTATCTATAATTGCTTCAACACTTTCAACATAATCATTGTTTGATAGAGTACATATTGTTCCCTGTATAGTCACGTTTCGAAACTGCTTTGAGATCGATATTTGCGGCAGGAACCAGGAAAGTTAAATAGCATTATGACTTGTTGGGATCGCTGATTCAGTTACATGTGAGGTTTAGCAGTAAGAAGTTCCCAGAATATCATCTTATTCACAGGCACTTGTCTACAACCAGAGGTTTGTTAGGACTTCGAATGCGCTATGTTCCGGACCATACACCACGGTCAGATGCAAGGGCGCCGGCTTTCCAAAATTTCTCTGGGTGTCTATCAATGGCGTAGCTCCTGCGTCCTTCAAAGTCATTGTCTCAACAAACAAAGCGATAACAATCCAGATTATGTGAAAACAATTTCACTGAAACCTTAAACCACAGCGCTGTTATGTAAAGAATAAAAACAATCGGCTTCCTTGTATCTCAGATTATTCTTTATTATTGATCAATACTGGCAAGCAGATATTTTAAAACAACTGTTGACGAATGGAGTGGAACTATTGTAGCGTGTCACTTGTAAGGAGACAAAAGCAAGCCGAAAAAACGGGATTCGAATCACAGTATAGTGCAGCTAATATTCTGGGGAGTGCCTTTGATTTGGCCAGGGAAAGGTAAGGAACGGGTGAGGTATTGCTTGGTTGCCTTTGCACAAAGATGTCTGAAACAAACAGATATGCTTTAGAGGTCAGAAATTTTAACTTCCATCTCAGTATTTTAATAGTTCCTTACCTTTTGATAAAGGCAAGTGAGAAATATTTTATTTTATTTTTATCGAACTAAAAATTTTGTGGGTGCGATGCACCCACAAGGTTACGTATATGGGTGCTCGAACGCAGGCGCACCCACGTTTCGGCGCGCATGGTAAGTTGGTTTAGGTCGTGACCGATTGAGTGGATGTCGATAGGATGTAAAACTTTAATTCCCTTTTCTTCCTTCAAGTGCTACAGACGAAAAAATGTTACTGTCGTGGAATAATTGAGGTAGGTGACGTGTGACCTACGGACAGAGATTATCCGAGCAGATTGTAGTCGTAGTGGATATTCTGCGTAGCGGCAAATCCGTAGACGCTATTCCATGTTACTGTCGTGGAATAATTGAGGTAGGTGACGTGTGACCTACGGACAGAGATTATCCGTGCAGATTGTAGTCGTAGTGGATATTCTACGTAGCGGCAAATCCATAGACGCTGTTCCATGTGCCTTTTGCCCCGTTCTTCGTCACTCAATAATGCCTACTCAGCAGTTTTAGATATCAGGAGAAATAGCCCTGAGTACACTTCTACTAATCAGTATCCACTGCATGCTCTGGTTTTCTGCAAAGTGATACTGACTTGATAATGTCTGTCTTTCTGACGGGGCAAGACGGAAGTTCTATTCGCGATTTTTTTATTTATTTATTTATTTATTTATGTATATATATATATATATTTTTTTTTTTTTTTTTTTTTGAGGTTGCAGGGTTTGGCGAGGGATGTCTCCCTTTCCTCGCCGCCGGGTCAGGTAACTGTTTCGGCAGCATAAAGGCTCTATGGTTCAGTGGTAAAGCGCTAGTCTACTAACCCAAAGGTCTCGCTTTCTATCCTTGCTCAGTATTAGGATTTTTGTCTGTTGCTTACTGCTTTTTTCCTCCGTGACAATGTTTGTTGACGTGAAAAATGTCGACTTGTACCCAAGTTCGGAATCCACGTTGAACTGCAGGCTCCATGTAATTATTAGGATTTTCTCCTAGCAAGCCCCTGTAACTGGGTGAGTAAGTCAGTTCAGAGGTTGGAATAAGGCGATGGCATACCTACTCCAACATGCCTAGTAAAGCACTGTGGTGTTCAAAACAGTTTGGGTTTCGATGACTGCTATACTTTTAGCATAAAGGGCCCTACACGTAAGCGCTATAATTTGAGCATAAATGAGCATATACCTAAGAGCGTAACTGCGCATTTTATCGAGTCTGACGTCGTATCTGAACGGTGAACTGTTAGATTCCGGAGACAACTGCGCAGTTGACGCAGGCCATTGGTCTGGGCGACATACTAGTTAGTGTCTTTTGTGGCTATGAAGTACGCTGTTCCGTATCATAGTCGTACTGTTGGCACAGTCTTGTAGTCACCAATCACCTAAACCTCAAACTATTGCCGTCATGATCTTCGTGAATAAAACGCACTTTTGTCTCCGATTTTCCTGAATTGTTGGATATTCCTAGAGTGTAGAACAACCGACTGTGTCCGTTGTTTTCGTAGAAAAGTCGAAACTTCTGAAAGCTGGGGATTGTACTGTATTGTACAATAGTGTAAGGAACTGGGGACCTAGAAACGACGGAGAGTCTTCGTGCCCGGCGTAGCCCTCGGTGGTACACAAACCCACAACAGGCTACAGCAGTCCACTCACCCCACCGCCGCCCCACACCGAACCGAGGGTTATTGTGCGTTTCGGCCCCGAGTGGAATGACAGCGAGGCATCGCTTATTCTGCTAAATGTCGTTGGGACTCACTGGTCGATTACAGGCAGGGAAAATATATAATTAATACAGTTCTATTCAGCATCTACAAATTAAAAAATTATATCAATTTCTGTTTGATGTTCCGCATTTTTGCACAAAATTTTAATTTGTTGCCATTACATTTTCATCCGATTAGTAATTAAAAACAAATGATATTATTGTTGTTGAAAATATGATTTAATGTTTGTTAATCAACATTTCGATTTGTTAATAAATATGGCACTTATAAAAGGTACAAAAAAGATTGCTACTATTGAGATTTACAAGACATAATACGCTGTGCATTCAGATAACCTTTTTATGATTCAGTATTGATTTATTATGATGTACATTTGACTATAAATATAGAACTGAAATAAAAGAAAAAAAAAGATTCGAACCAGAGATTGTTCGAGTATCAGACTTAGAACATAGGCATTTTTTAAAACTGAATCTTTCGCTGAAATGTCGTCAACTCAAAAGACTCGCAATATGGCGGCCGAACCCCGGAGGGGATACCTGGGCCAATAAATGCCACACAATCATTTCATTTTCCTTTCATTTTACTGAAATGCATTACAGTGAATTGCGATGTTTTACAAATATTGATCCATAATTCAACCATTATAAGTGTACCCTTCAAATTGTTAACACAAGGAATTAATAATAATAATAATGATAATAATAATATGATGCTAAAAAGTCTGACTATAGGTGTGAACACTTTGTATCCACAGGAATATATTTTTTAAAACAGCATAAACTGTTTTATGATTAAACGATTTATTTCCATAAAGTATCTGTATGGAGCGCTTTAATGTGCAACGACCACATAAAACTAATCGCAGGACAGGCAGATATCGGACTGACATTCACTGGAAGAATTCTCAGGAAATGTAACGAGGTAGCTTACAAAACCGTCGTTTGACAAGTGCTTGAATATTGAGCGTTAGTATGGGATCCCTACAACATAGGACAGATGAAGGAAATAGAGAAGATCCAAAGAAGAGCAGCACGTTTTCGTTTCAGGGGTTCATTTAGTATGCACGAAAGCGTTACGGAGACAGTCAAGCAACTCCAGTGGCAGATGCAAGGCAAGAATGGTTTACTGTTAAAAAATTCCCAAACCATACGTTCCTGGAAGAGTCAACAAATATATTGCTGTCCCCTTGAGCCCACATGGACTTTTACCGCCAATCGTTCTTCCCGCGAACCATTCGCGACTGGAAAAGGAAATTGTTGCACAAAGTACCCTTCGCCACACAGCGCAATGTGGCTAGTGAAATATGCGAGGAGCGTTCAATAAGTGATGCAACACATTTTCTTTCTCGGGCAATTTCGGTTGATAAAACGCGGAATTTGTGTGGGGCATCGCGGAATATTCCCGCTTCAGCCCCTGTAGTTTCATGAAGTTCCGATAGATGGCGACGCTATACATAGCCTTCAAAATAGCGCATGTAAAGGACGTGCGTTCCAAGCAGAGAGCTGCCATTGAGTTTCTTTTGGAGGAAAACCAGAACATCGCAAATATTCATAGGTGCTTGCAGAATGTCTACAGAGACCTGGTAGTGAACAAAAGCACGATGAGTCGTTAGGCAAAGCGTCTGTGATCATCGCAAGAAGGTCGCACAAACCTGGCTGATGTCCAGGGTCGCACACATCTGTGACCCCAGCAATGCTAGAACGAGCGGACACATTCATTCGAGGTGATCGACAGGTCGAAATCAAACACCTCGCTCCTCAACTGGACGTCTCTGTTGGTGGTGCTGATATACAGGGTTATTACAAATGATTGAAGCGATTTCACAGCTCTACAATAACTTTATTATTTGAGATATTTTCACAATGCTTTGCACACACATACAAAAACTCAAAAAGTTTTTTTAGGCATTCACAAATGTTCGATATCTGCCCCTTTAGTGATTCGGCAGACATCAAGCCGATAATCAAGTTCCTCCCACACTCGGCGCAGCATGTCCCCATCAATGAGTTCGAAAGCATCGTTGATGCGAGCTCGCAGTTCTGGCACGTTTCTTGGTAGAGGAGGTTTAAACACTGAATCTTTCACATAACCCCACAGAAAGAAATCGCATGGGGTTAAGTCGGTAGAGCGTGGAGGCCATGACATGAATTGCTGATCATGATCTCCACCACGACCGATCCATCACTTTTCCAATCTCCTGTTTAAGAAATGCCGAACATCATGATGGAAGTGCGGTGCGGCACCATCCTGTTGAAAGATGAAGTCGGCGCTGTCGGTCTCCAGTTGTGGCATGAGCCAATTTTCCAGCATGTCCAGATACACGTGTCCTGTAACGTTTTTTTCGCAGGAGAAAAAGGGGCCGTAAACTTTAAACCGTGAGATTGCACAAAACACGTTAACTTTTGGTGAATTGCGAATTTGCTGCACGAATTCGTGAGGATTCTCTACCGCTCAGATTCGCACATTGTGTCTGTTCACTTCACCATCAATAAAAAAATGTTGCTTCATCAAAACAAGTTTTGCACTGAACGCATCCTCTTCCACGAGCTGTTGCAACCGCGCCGGAAATTCAGAGCGTTTGACTTTGTCATCGGGTGTCAGGGCTTGTAGCAATTGTAAACGGTAAGGCTTCTGCTTTAGCCTTTTCCGTAAGATTTTCCAAACCGTCGGCTGTGGTACGTTTAGCTCCCTGCTTGCTTTATTCGTCGACTTCCGCGGGCTACGCGTGAAACTTGCCCGCACGCGTTCAACCGTTTCTTCGCTCACTGCAGGCCGACCCGTTGATTTCCCCTTACAGAGGCATCCAGAAGCTTTAAACTGCGCATACCATCGCCGAATGGAGTTAGCAGTTGGTGGATCTTTGTTGAACTTCGTCCTGAAGTGTCGTTGCACTGTTATGACTGACTGATGTGAGTGCATTTCAAGCACGACATACGTTTTCTCGGCTCCTGTCGCCATTTTGTCTCACTGCGCTCTCGAGCGCTCTGGCGGCAGAAACCTGAAGTGCGGCTTCAGCCGAGCAAAGCTTTATGAGTTTTTCTACGTTTCTGTAGTGTGTCGTGACCATATGTCAATGAATGGAGCTACAGTGAATTTATGAAATCGCTTCAATCATTTGTAATAGCCCTGTAGTCATCCATCAGCTGCGTACTCAAAGGTGTATCCCTGCTGGGTTCCTCACGACGTAACAGAAGACTGTAAACCAAAGAAGGACCATCTGCGCACTCCGCTGGAGGCAGAACGTGGATGATGGGGAGGCTACTGATGCAGCAACGCGTTGGTTCCGACGTCGACCGATAGAGTGTCGGTATGCGGGCATAAGGGGCCTCCCAGTAAGGTGGCGAAAGGCCGGAACGGAGATTATGTTGAAGAAGAGGATTTTGTAGCCAAAAGAGTGGGCAATAACATGGTGTATTGCATTCCTGAATGAAAATAACCTGCTTTCAGTAAAAAAAAGTGTTGTATTACTTACAGAAATATCCCTTGTACATTGATGGACTGTCCTGTCATTTCTTGGTAGAATATCCTATACATTATGAAAGAAAACACACACGATTCTGGTGTTGTATTCTACAGTATTTATTATTCCGTGTAATAACCACCGTTCGGCTGTTACGCCATCATCAAGTACAAAGATAAAAATGTGTGACTAAAATTTTGGCAGGATGAACGATTTTATACTGCATGTACAGAGTATGTAATTTGGTTTCTTATGAGAACAATTGTGGTAATTTATTATATAGTTCACTATTTAATGCGTCACGTCTTTTATCTAAGTTCTGTAGCTTTACATTGCAGTTTCACTGACATAAGTCCTCTCGTTTTAGTCCGAATTACACATTTACCACTGTCATCTTTGGAAACGAACTAAGATACTTTGTAGATACACTAATTCAAAATCTTTGATCCTAAAAAAAAATTTCACTCGCACATACTTACCTCTGTAGCTAATGATGGCGTAACTCCAAGCTGGTTTGTAACACACAATTATAAAATGTAGAATATTACACACCTCGATGAGGTGCTACATCAAACTAGAGTGCATGAAATGTGCACTTTATTACATTTACTATGTGATACAAAAGTATCCGGACACTTGGCTGAAAATGACTTACAAGTTCGTGGCGCCCTTCGTCGGTAATGTTGTTGGCCCACCCTTAGCCTTGATGACAGCTTCCACTCTCGCAAGCATATGTTCAGTCAGGTGCTGGAAGGTTTCTTGGGGAGTGGCAGCCCATTCTTCACGGAGTGCTACACTGAGGAGAGGTGTGGATGTCGGCCGGTGAGGCCTGGTACGAAGTCGGCGTTCCAAAACATGCCAAAGGTGTTCTGTAGGTTTTAGGTCAGGACTCTGTGCAAGCCCGTCCATTACTGCACTATGAGCAGGTGCTCGATCGTGTTGAAAGATGCAGTCACCATCCCCGAATTGCTCTTCTACAGCGGGAAGCAAGAAAGTGCTTAAAATATTAATGTAGGCCTGTGCTGTGATAGTGCCACACAAAACAACAAAGGGTGCAAGCCCCCTCCATGAAAAGCACCACCACACCATAACACCACCGCCTCTGAATTTTACTGTTGGCACTACACATGCTAGCAGATGACGTTCACCGGGCATTCGCCATACCCACACCCTGCCATCGGATCGCCAAATTGTGTGTTCGTCACTCCACGCAACGTTTTTCCACTGTTCAATCGTCCAGTGTTTACCCTTATGCCAAGCGAGACGTCGTTTGGCATTTACCGGCGCGATGTGTAGCTTACGAACAGCTGCTGGACCATGAAATCCAAGTTTTCTCACCTCACGCCTAACTGTCGTAGTACTTGCAGTGGAACCTGATGCAGTTTGGAATTCCTGTGTGATGGTCTGGATAGATGTCTGCGTATTACACATTACGACCCTCTTCAATTGTCGGCGGTCTCTATCAGTCAACAGACGGGGTCGGCCTGTAGGCTTTTGTGCTGTACCTGTCCCTTCACGTTTCCACTTCACTACAACATGGGAAACAGTGGACCTAGGGATGTTTAGGAGTGTGCAAATCTCACGTACAGACGTGTGACACAAGTGACACCCAATCACCTGACCACGTTCAAAGTCCATGAGCTCTGCGGAGCGCCCCATTCTGCTCTCTCACGATGTCTGAAGACTGAGGTCGAGTGATATGGAGTACCTGGTAGTAGGTAACAAACGAAGTAACAGTAAATATGTATGTACAAAAAAAAACTTAAAATCCGCAGTTCGTGGTCTAATGACGAGCGGTGCTGTCTCTGGATCGCGGGGTCCCAGGATCGATTCCTGGCGGCGTCGGGGATTTCCTGCGCTCGGGGACTGGGTGTTTGTATTGCCCTCACCATTTCATGATCATTGGGGAATGTGGCACCACTGGACTGTGTATGATTGGCAATTTGTACGGGCGCTGATAACCATGCAGTTGAGCGCTCCGCAAACCAAATTTCATCACTATCGCCAAAGAAACTTAAACATGTCAATGCAATTCAAGGTTATAAGTATTTGTCTATGTGCCATATTTTATGCCTTATGAATGTTTGTAATCAGGGAAAGACTTCTGGGACACCCAGTATAATAAATTCCTTTGGAACAGAAATACAAATTACAATAAAGTTTCAAATGTTTCCTTTTCTCTAATCGTAACTGCCAACATGTGTACAGACTGGATACATTCGCTGAAGGTTGTGTTACAGGTTTGGATTGAGTCCTCTTATTCTTACAAAACTATAAAGAATGCTCCCAACATTGTATCTTCTCACTTTTTTTTCTTTCTTTTTGAGAGAACTTGATCCGTTACTACCCATCAGACGTATTCCTGAAGCGGATCCCTCCGGAGGAGGCAGTCTCGGTATCGGTGTGTACATGCGTGCGTGCGCTTGTGTGTGTGTGTGTGTGTGTGTGTGTGTGTGTGTGTGTGTGTGTGCGATGCACCGTACCTTTAGAAAGTCACACAGATCTCCACGCGTTTCGACGTGAAACTGCGACTGCACATCTCTCTCAAGAAGGTGTTCTTCATACGCATGTGTTGTTGTTGTTGTCTTCAGTCCTGAGACTGGTTTGATGCAGCTCTCCATGCTACTCTATCCTGTGCAAGTTTCTTCATCTCCCAGTACTTACTACAACCTACACCCTTTTGAATCTGCTTAGTGTATTCATCTCTTGATCTCCCTCTACGATTTTTACCCTCCACGCTGCCCTCCAATCCTAAATCTGTGATCCCTTGATGCCTCAGAACATGTCCTACCAACCGGTCCCTTCTTCTTGTCAAGTTGTGCCACAAACTCCTCTTCTCCCCAATTCTATTCAATACCTCCTCATTAGTTATGTGATCTACCCATCTAATCTTCAGCATTCTTCTGTAGCACCACATTTCAAAAGCTTCTATTCTCTTTTTGTCCATACTATTTATCGTCCATATTTCACTTCCATACATGGATACACTCCATAAAAATACTTTCAGAAACGTCTTCCTGACACTTAAATCTATACTCGATGTTAACAAATTTCTTACTCGATGTTAACAAATTTCTCTTCTTCAGAAACGCTTTCCTTGCCATTGCCAGTCTACATTTTATATCCTCTCTACTTCGACCATCATCAGTTATTTTGCTCCCCAAATAGCAAAACCCCTTTACTACTTTAAGTGTCTCATTTCCTAATCTAATTCCCTCAGCATCACCCGACTTAATTCGACTACATTCCATTATCCTCGTTTTGCTTTTGTTCATGTTCATCTTATATCCTCCTTTCAAGACACTGTCCATTCCAAGTCCTTTGCTGTCTCTGACAGGATTACAATGTCATCGGCGAACCTCAAGGTTTTTATTTCTTCTCCATGGACTTTAATACCTACTCCGAATTTTTCTTTTGTTTCCTTTACTGCTTGCTCAATATACAGATTGAATAACATCGGGGAGAGGCTACAGCCCTGTCTCACTCCCTTCCCAACCGCTGCTTTCATGCCCCTCGACTCTTATAACTGCCATCTGGTTTCTGTGCAAATTGTAAATAGCCTTTCGCTCCCTGTATTTTACCCCTGCCACCTTTAGAATTTGAAAGAGAGTATTCCAGTCAACATTGTCAAAAGCTTTCTCTAAGTCCACAAATGCTAGAAATGTAGGTTTGCCGTTCCTTAATCTATTTTCTAAGACATGTCTGTATTAATACAACCAAAGATATAAAAGAAAGAATCGAAAAATCGTATGGCACTATTCCCTGGGAGACCTCTTAAATATCCTACACTGAAGAAACAAAGAAATTGACATATCTTCGTAATTTATTGTAGGGTCCCCGCGAGCACGCAGAAGTGCCGCAACACGACGTGGCATGGACTCGACCAATGTCTGAAGTAGTGATGGAGGGAACTGAGACCATGAATACTTCAGGGCTGTTCATAAGTCTACAAGAGTACGAGGGGAGTGGAGATCTCTTCTGAACAGCACGTTGCAACGCTTCCCAGATATGCTCAATAATGTTCGTGTCTGGGGAGTTCGGTGGCCAGCGGAAGTGTTTAATCTTCTCTGTAGCAATTCTGGTCGTATGGCTTGTCGCATTGTCCTGCTGGAATTGCCCAAGTCCGTCGGAATACACAATGGACATGAACGGATGCAGGTGATCAGACAGAATGCTTACGCACGTATCACCTGTCAGAGTCGTATCTAGACATATTATGGGAAGGTCCCATATCACTCCAACTACACTCGCCTCACACTATTACAGAGCCTCCACCAGCCTGAACAGTACCCTGCTGACTTGAAGGATCCATGCATCATGAGGTTGCCTCCATACTCGTACATCCATCCGCTCGATACAATTCGAAGCGAGGCTTGTCCGACCAGGGAACATGTTTCCAGTCATCAACACTCCCAATGTCGGTGTTGAAGGGCCCAAGCGAGGCGTAAAGCTTTGTGTCGTGCAGTCATCAAGGGTATACGAATGGGTCTTCGGCTCCGAAAGCCCATATCGATGATGTTTCGTTGAATGGTTCGCACGCTGCCACTTGGTGATGGTCCAGCATTGAAATCTGCACCTCTGTCACGTTGAACAATTCTCTTCAGTCGTCGTTGGTTCCGTCCTTGCAGGATCTTTTCCTGCAGCGATGTCGGAGATTTTATGTTTTACCGGATTCCTGGTATGTACGGTACACACGTGAAATCGTCGTACGGGAAAATCCCGACTTCATCGCTACCTCGGAGATGGTGTGTCTTGTCGCTCGTGCGCCGACTATAACACCAAGTTCACACTCACTTAAATCTTGATATCCCGCCATTGTAGCAGCAGTAGCCGATCTAATAACTGCGCACTGCGCTGCACTGCACTATCATAACGAGCGAACCAGAGCTCGTTTGTGAGCAGGATAAGTCGGTCGACTTCCGTCCGCTAATGCTTTTTATACTGCTGCTGCCAACATTGACGATCTAACAACATACGATATCATTGTGCGGTAGGCGTTACGATGTGATTGGCGTCCAGTGGCGTGCCAAACCAGTAAGCGCAAGTACAGTGCCAGCACTACATGACGTAAGCTCTGCCTGTTCTCCTGCACTGGCTCTCCTATCTTAGCTGTCCATGTGCTGGTGGTCGGTCCGCACGCCATGTCGCCCTGAGAATCCGTTCAAGACGTTGTGAACAAACTATCTAATCAAAAAGACTTTATTTCTTTTGCCCCTAATAGCTCCCTCCCTTGCGGTGTCTTAAAATGCTGAAAATATTCTGTTCAGTTTAGTTGAGTGAAGTGGATGGATCTATATACTGTATATACTGTCAGCCCCAGCCATAGGGTCCGCAGCTCGTGGTCGTGTGGTAGCGTTCTCGCTTCCCGCGCCCGGGTTCCCGGGTTCGATTCCCGGCGGGGTCAGGGATTTTCTCTGCCTCGTGATGACTGGGTGTTGTGTGATCTCCTTAGGTTAGTTAGGTTTAAGTAGTTCTAAGTTGTATGGGACTGATGACCATAGATGTTAAGTCCCATAATGCTCAAAGCCATTTGAACCATTTTGAACCCAGCCATAGGACGTCAAAAAAGTAAAAAAAAAAATCGATTTTTCAAAAACGTGTTCATTTTGTAGCGCACATCTTTCTGAAGAGGTTGATGTATAAAATATACATGTTCGAGGAAATGTAAGACATGTCACTTGGTCGTAAGTGCCCCAGAGTGCTTCAAATGGTTCTGAGCACTATGGGACTTAACATCTTAGGTCATCAGTCCCCTAGACTTAGAACTACTTAAACCTAACTAACCTAAGGACAGCACACACATCCATGCCCGAGGCAGGATTCGAACCTGCGACCGTAGCAGCAGCGGGTTCCGGGCTGAAGCGTCTAGAACCGCTTGGCCACAACGGCTGGCAAAGTACAAGGTGAGCACAAAGTCTTGCCCTGATTATAAAAATGTATAACAGAATAACCGTTTGACATAATAATTTATATTTGATGCCGTTACACTTGTTAGTGTGCCATTTTTTTAAGACCAATTACGTTAGTAAACCTCAACGTGTGCTCCCTTGGTAGCTCGGAGAATGTCGAGGTGGTATTCCAGTACCCGACAGGTGTTTTGTAACATGTTTTCTGTCACAGTACCTACAGCAGCTTGTGTCCTAGCGTTCAGATCGTCGACGTCAGCAACTGGTGTGACGAAGACTCTGTCCTTGATATAGCCCCAGAAAAAAAGTCAAGGGGCGTAATGTCTGGAGAGCGGGGTGACCTGGGTGTTGGACCGTTCCTTCCAGTCCTCCGACCCGGACATTACTCCCCTCTCCAGACATTACGCCAGTTGACTTTTTTTTCTGGGGCTATATCAAGGACAGAGTCTCCATCACACCAGTTGCTGACGTCGACGAACTGAAGGCTAGGGTACATGTTACTGTGGGTACTGTGACAGGACACATGTTACGAAACACCTGGCGTGAACTGGAATACCGCCTCGACATTCTCCGAGCTACCAAGGGAGCACACGTTGAGGTTTACTAACGTAAGTGGTCGTAACAAAAAATAAAATTGGAACACTAACCTGTGTAACGGCATCAAATGTAAATTATTATGTAGTGTTGGCAGAAGAGCCAACACCGTGTTACGAATTGAGGCCGAAATGCACCCGTTTTAGCTCACGCAGGCTGGTGTGAGGAGGGAAGGACTATACTGATGTGAGATCTGGAACATGACAAGGAATTAGAGTTCAGAAAGCGAAGGTAATTAGCTTGATACTTAACTTTAATTCATTAATGATGAACGTCGCTCTTGACGGTACATGAGTTACAATATTATCTGTTCAGAATAGTAACTGAATATGGCGCCTTGCTAGGTCGTAGCAAATGACGTAGCTGAAGGCTATACCAAAGTGTCGTCTCTGCAAATGAGAGCGTATGTAGACAGTGAACCATCGCTAGCAAAGTCGGCTGTACAACTGGAGCGAGTGCTAGGAAGTCTCTCTAGACTAGACCTGCCGTGTGGCGGCGCTCGGTTCTGCAATCACTGATCGTGGCGACACGCGGGTCCGACGTATACTAACGGACCGCGTCCGATTTAAAGGCTACCACCTAGCAAGTGTGGTGTCTGGCGGTGACACCACATATTATGTCAAACTGTTATTCTGTAATACATTGTTATAATCAGGGCAAGACTTTGTGCTCACCCTGTACAATGCCAGGCCTCTTCACACATCATTCTTCTATCTTCCGTCACTGTATTTCGATCTGTGGAATTCAAACGTGTATATTTTGTAACGGAAGCCATCAAATCTATATTCGGGACATTGCAAATTAAAATATCGTGTGGTGCCTCTCCTGCTCACAGTCGGCCCTCCTTAAAAAAACCATTATAAAAACTCAGTTTCGTGTGTAGTGGTGGTGGAGGGAGGGGTAAGGCAACTAAAGGTGACCTCCCGACCCCACCGAAGGCAGACTCTGAAACCGTGCCTGTCGGAAGCTGGAACTGGCCATGGAACGCACCGAACAATCTGTGTTAAAGCTACTCTTACACGAGACCATTTGGCTGGATATGTTGACTTGTAGGATGAAACAACAAATGTAAACTTTCCATCGTGATGGAAGGCTGGAACCCAGTCGTGTGATGGATTTAAATAAGCTAGAGGCTAATTTATTTGTACTTTCAAAAACCAGTTGCAGACATCGCTAACGCAAACCTGTGGGGTGGCGCTCAACCTTGTGGTACAGCAGTTCGAATCTTGGTGGGGGACGAAATGTTCATTCCCAGTCTATGGCCGGCAAGTGGAGGGGAGGTACTGGCGTAATATTCCTGATCCCCAGTCTTTGCGCCAATGTCTTGGGTTATATTCCAAACCTCTCCATATTGTCTCATGAAGTGAGGGCGTGTGATGGTGATCCGTTTGTAGCATCGGGACGTTAACTTCAAGGCCCCCTTGGTGCTATTGGGGAGAAGTGGGTTACCAGGTTGCACCAGCTTTCACACTTTCCTTTCGCTGATCATCACACGACACACCATGACATTACACTATACAGTCCCGGATCTAGGAGGGCAATTTCAGGAGGTGCCAAATTTACATTCTCGAAGGAAAAAGACCTTGTTTCACAAAGCGCCAAGCACACACTGCACGTTGGTCTATCGATTATTCATATGATATTGAAGCACATTCCCGCTAATTTTTTGCACACATTCTAAGTTGATTTCTGAACAGATCATAAGTTGATTTTTGAATGCGTGCATAGTATACGTGATGTCTCTGTGAGGGGAATACCCGTTGCATCAAGAAATAAAAACCTTCCCCGCCGACAAAAGGGGACAGGTCAATACGAGCTGAACCGAATAAACCCGAACGAGGAGAAGCCAATCGCTGTTTGTTGATGCGATTGATTGAGTGTGCAAATGACAAAAATGGCTCTGAGCCCTATGGGACTTAACTTCTAAGGTCATCAGTCCCCTAGAGCTTAGAACCACTTAAACCTAACTAACCTAAGGGCATCACACACATCCATGCCCGAGGCAGGATTCGAACCTGCGACCGTAGCGGTCGCGCGTTCCAGATTGTAGCGCCTAGAATTGCTCGGTCACCGCGGCCGGCTGCAAATGATCAGCGCTGTTATAATCATTAGCGAAATCTATGGATTCAGGCTAGCAGAGTAGAAACAAACGACTAACAGGAATAACAGGTAAGAAAGATAACGTATTATCTTCTCGCCGTATCCAAGAAATTGAAATTTTGATAGAAAATTTTTGCCAGATCGCTACACTACCAGTTGTACAGCCCTGGTTAGCAGTCGCTGTAAGTCCTTTTATCGGAACAGCGCGGGAAACGCGTTGTACGAACATGTAATAACGCCTAATCGGAGAATAAACGCGGGATAACTGAACCGGTGATTCTGGTAGGGTTAGGGAAGTTATCTGGAGAATAAGTTTTGACAGTGGCAGGAATAGTTACAGAATTACTGATGACAAGATTGTTTGTCAGAACGAGGAAGGAGAAGAAAGGGGGACATCACAGAAATTATATGAAAGAATATGATGATTCCAAATTTATATAAAAATTTCGTTACACTACTACCTTTCGATATAATGCTTAAGAAACTGAAGCTTATGAACGAGATGTAAAACTATTTCCTAACATAAAACTTTTTGCTTGCTGTAGGCGTAATAGGCATTTGATATTGGTACTTCGTCAATTGTATTCTATCCCGTTATTTATGTAAATGAGGTAAATAAAAATGACCATTTGTGCCAAAACAGTCTCGCTTATTTTGCGTGTGTTATAATTGCTGCAATATTAGAAAGGCCTGCTTCGTTGTATCTAGCACATAGGGACAAACTACACGCAATGAAATCGAGAAGCTACACTAGTATTGGGTACTATTCGTACTAACAGCATTTTCAGTATTAGACAACGACATTTTGAGTTTTCATGTAGCAAAACGTTAGATGAACTCTGATGAGGTAATACATTCTTTCTCGCAGAGGAAAGCAAAGCGTGTAAAGCGTAGCAAGATTAGAGAGAAAATATTTTGGACCTGAGGACTGAAAAACTGTGTACTGTCTTGCTGCTCTCTTGTCTTTCCTGTTTTTATGTTTCCTATATTTGGGCCAATGTCTTGGGTTAAATTCCAAACCTCTCCATATTGTCTCATGAAGTGAGGGCGTGTGAAGGCAGCAGGGGATCAGGTAGGTAAAAAGACGAGAGCCAGTAGAAATCCTTGGGTAACAGAATGGATAATGAATTTAACTGATGAAAGGAGAAAATACAAAAATGCCGTAAATGAGATCGACAGGAAATGCAAAATGGCTAAGCAGGGATGGCTAGAGGACAAATGTAAGGAAGTAGAGGCTTATCTCACTAGGGGTAAGATAGATACTGCCTACAGGAAAATTAGAGACCTTTGGAGAAAAGAGAACCACTTGCATGAATATCAAGAGCTCAGATGGAAACCCAGTTCTAAGCAAAGAAGGGAAAGCAGAAAGGTGGAAGGAGTATATAGAGGATCTATACAAGGGCGATGTACTTCAGGACAGTATTATGGAAATGGAAGAGGATGTAGATGAAGATGAAATGGGAGATATGATACTGCGTGAAGAGTTTGACAGAGCACTGAAAGACCTGAGTCGGAACAAGGCCCCGGGAGTAGACAACATTCCATTAGAAGTACTGACAGCCTTGGAAGAACCAGTCCTGACAAAACTCTACCATCTGGTGAGCAAGATGTATGAGACAGGCGAAATTCCCTCAGACTTCGAGAAGGATATAATAATTCCAATCTCAAAGAAAGCAGGTGTTGACAGATGTGAAAATTGCCGAACTATCAGTTTAATAAGTCACAGCTGCAAAATACTAACGCGAATTCTTTACAGACGAATGGAAAAACTGATAGAAGCCGACCTCAGGGAAGATGAGTTTGGATTCCGTAAAAATGTTGGAACACGTGAGGCAATACTGGCCCTAAGACTTATCCTAGAAGAAATATTAAGGAAAGGCAAACATACGTTTCTAGCATTTGTAGACTTAGAGAAAGCTTTTGACAATGTTGACTGGAATACTCTCTTTCAAATTCTAAAGGTGGCAGGGGTACAATACAGGGAGCGAAAGGCTATTTACAAATTGTACAGAAACCAGATGGCAGTTATAAGAGTCGAGGGACATGAAAGGGAAGCAGTGGTTGGGAAGGGAGTGAGACAGTGTTGCAGCCTATCCCCGATCTTATTCAATCTGTATATTGAGCAAGCAGTAAAGGAAACAAAAGAAAATTTCGGAGTAGGTATTAAAATCCATGGAGAAGAAATAAAAACTTTGAGGTTCGTCGATGACATTGTAATTCTGTCAGAGACAGCAAAGGACTTGGAAGAGCAGTTGAACGGAATGGACAGTGTTTTGAAAGGAGGGTATAAGATGAACATCAACAAAAGTAAAACTAGGATAATGGAATGTAATCGATTTAAGTCGGCTGATACTGAGGGAATTAGATTAGGAAATGAGACACTTGAAGTAGTAAAGGAGTTTTCTATTTGGGGAGCAAAATAACTGATGATGGTCGAAGTAGAGAGGATATAAAATGTAGACTGGCAATGGCAAGAAAAGCGTTTCTGAAGAAGAAAAATTTGTTAACATCGATTATAGATTTAAACGTCAGGAAGTCGTTTCCGAAAGTTTGGACAAGAAGAGAATAGAAGCTTTCGAAATGTGGTGCTACAGAAGAATGCTGAAGATTAGATGGGTAGATCACATAACTAATGAGGAGGTATTGAATAGAATTGGGGAGAAGAGTAGTTTGTGGCACAACTTGACAAGAAGAAGGGACCGGTTGGTAGGACATGTTCTGAGGCATCAAGGGATCACCAATTTAGTATTGGAGGGCAGCGTGGAGGGTAAAAATCGTAGAGGGAGACCAAGAGATGAATGCATTAAGCAGATTCAGAAGGATGTAGGCTGCAGTAGGTACTGGGAGATGAAGAAGCTTGCACAGGACAGAGTAGCATGGAGAGCTGCATCAAACGAGTCTCAGAACTGAAGACCACAACAACAACAACAACATATTCAATATTATGTCACGCAAAAGAAAAAGTTACAGTTAATACTGGGTGGGATTATTTGTGACCGCGAGAATAAGAACTCTTCAGAGAATTTGCACACTTCATTGCCATTGCTTATTGCCCATACAGAAGAGCAATATTCAAGTATTGGCCGAACGAGTGGTTTGTAAGCTACTTCCTTTGTTGGATGATTACATTTCCTAAGGATTCTTCCAATGAATCTCAGCCTGGCGTGTACCGCACTCGCAATTAGTTTTGTATGGTCGTTTCATTTCAAATCTTTCCTTACTACCGTCCCAAGTATAATTTTTGTATCGCTCTCTTGTTCGGTTTTAAGAAACCAAACGTCGAACACGTTTGCGAGCACAGTCTCTGGCGGGCCGCTTGAATTTGCACGCACAGTTTGCTGTTTGACTAACTTCATTGCTAATTCAAATGATCATCAGTCCCCTAGAACTTAGAACTACTTAAACCTAACTAACCTAAGGACATCACACACATCCACGCCAAAGGCAGGATTCGAACCTGCGACCGTAGCGGTCGCGCTTTTCCAGACTGTAGCGCCTAGAACCGCTCTGCCACATCGGGCAGCTAATTGTTAATTAACTCAGAAAGACGCAACGTATCGAATTTTTGTTCTTAACAGTTATTTCCCAGCACAACCTACCCTACAACATAGGGTTACCGTATCCTGAAACCTCAATTTTAGGACAATCTCAGTGGGATTGGCAACACGCTTTTAGTACAATTCTAGTCGGGATCTCGATAAGAGGATAGAATAAGATACACATTGCTGACGTCATATCATACATAGGATTGGCGTCCTAAGATCGTCAGGCGCATTTTGTCTTATGTTTCGGCAGATATCGGCAATTTCGTATTTTCAATGTGTAGTTGAAGTCAGTCCAAACGAATAGTGCTCATAGCGTCTTTCATGCGAAGTCCAGTGTCGGCGGAAAGCGTCGGTTTGTTCTCCGTTGCAAACAAATTAATTTTTAAAAGAGAGTTTTAGGAGCCCATTCAATACAGCGGTCGCACATTAGCTTAGTGCGATATTCGTTTTATCGATATGTACGGTGTGTGCCGTATGATTGTTCACCTTCCTGGGTTACTTCCCTTCAAGTGGACTCTCCACTGTTTCGTTTATCTCAGCCAGCGTCAGTAGTATCGTTGGTGTGTGACGTGAACGTTTAAGTTTAGTTCCTTTGTTTGTTTGTTTCGTTTTTGTCACTGTTAAAATGCTAACCATTGAAGAACGCGTGTTTTTAGTCGAACAAGTGTTCAAAGCTGGCGGTAAATACACAGTTTCAGTTCGTCAAACATTTAATTCAGTTTTCTCGGAGACATCGCGATACTGTGCGAGATTTGATCAACAAATTTCGAAGTACGGGTTCAGTGACATATGCTCGGAGAAGTGGTCGTTATAGCGTTTTGTCTGAGGATAAACTACTCCATATTTCCGATAAAATGTCCATGAGTTCGAACAAGTCAGCAAGAAAACTCGCCCAGGAAATCGATGTTAGTGTCGGAACGGCCCACACAGCTGTAATGAAAAAATTAGAACTTTTCCCATACAAAGTGACAGTCGTGCAAGAATTGAAAAATACTGATCATGGCAAAAGACTGCATTATTGTAAATGGTTCAAAAATTTCGTTCAACAAAATGGAGGGATATTCTTAATGAAACGTTGTTCTCTGATGAGGTGTGGTTTCATTTATCTGGGTACATGAACTCGCAAATTCTCGTGTGTGGAGTAATGCAAATCCATTGTGTATTCATGAGGAACCACTTCATTCTGTGAAAATAAGAGTTTGGATTGCAATTTCTAGACGTCGGATTGTAGGACCCATATTTTTCAACGAAACAATAAACACACAACGATACTGCAGAGATATTCTGTACCCATTCATAGGAAAACTTGTGTTCAGTGAAATACTGAACTGCTATTTTCAACAAGGTGGTGCAACCGAGCATACAGCTCTCGTTTCAATGTCACTGCTTGCTGATGTTTTAGGTGATCGCATAATTTCACAGGGACTTTGGCCTCCACGATCGCCTGACTTAACACCACCTGACTTTTTCTTCTGGGGTGCAGCGAAATCAACTGCGTATAAAAACCGTCCAAAATCCATCTATGAATTGAAAACTGCAATGTCCAGTGTCACTGCTTCTGTTACGGAAGAAATGTTACAGCTTGCGTTTGGAAACATGATTAGACGAATTGAGTTGTGTATTCAACAACAGGGGGGACACTTCCAACATTTAATATCGAAATTTGTTAGTAAAAATTAATATTCAATAAATTAATAACTTGTATTTCACTGAGTTTCATTTCGATATATTCACTGCGGCATACGGCACACGCGGCTAATAATCATACGACACTGCGGAGAGACTTTTTGAACACCCCGTAGAAGATGAGAACAGTAAAACACGAAGAATAACAAAAAAATGGTTCAAATGGCTCTGAGCACTATGGGACTTAACTTCTGAGATCACCAGTCCCCTAGAACTTGGAACTACTTAAACATAACTAACCTAAGGATATCACATACAGCCATGCCCGAGGCAGGATTCGAACCTGCGACCGTAGAGGTCGCGCGGTTCCAGACTGAAGCACCTAGAACCGCTCGGTCACTGTGGCCGGCCAGTACTGGTTATTTTTCGTTTTACTGTTCCTACTAATGCATATCGATAAAACGAATATCGCACTAGAGTAATCTGAGATCGCCCCATTGAACGGGCATTTTGCTTGTAGAGCGAAACGGACCGATGCTTTCTGCCGATACTGGACGTTGTGTGAAAGGCGCAATGCGCAGTATTTGTTTGGACTGGCCTCAGTTATACGCTGAAAATACGAAATTGCCGATATCTGCCGAAACATAAGAGAAAACGCACCTGATGACTCTTAGGATGGACGCGCTATATACAGGGTGTTCGTTCTAAGAGAATTTTTAGATGTGTAATAATAGGGTTGGTGTGCGTATACACAGCATATACGCACACCCACCCTATTATTACACATCCAAAAATTCTAGGGTTGGTGTGCGTATACACAGCATATACGCACACCCACCCTGTTATTACACATCCAAAAATTCTGCTGTGCGTTAGAAGGAGCTGTCAAGCAGGTACGGTTTCAGTTAATGTTTGAGGATAATAAAATCACCTGCATCGCTAGTTTACATTACAGGATGTGATGACAGATTGTTGTTAAGGCTGATTACCCCACTCCTTTCTGTGGCACACTAAAGCTGAGTGATGCGTAGTATACATCATTCTCCTGTTGTATTTACGAATGTTACTGTTGTTTTCAGACTTTGATTGTAGACGACGAACTTCACAAGGCGGTACGTGTACTGTGATCCTATTGTTAGAATATCCAAAAGTTTAGATGTTCTTCAGTCACACTACTTGTTATTAGTAAGCGCTTCTGTGCTACAAACAATTTTTCCTCAGTGACATATTACCCCAGATGTGACGCCACGAGACGTTAATGCATGAAAAGAGGAAAATCATGCCAGCTTTTTGATATTTCTATCTCCAAAACCTGATATCATCTTGGAACCCAAAAGGGTGTCGGGGCACTTGCGTCTAGGGATATTTTTGCGGAGCTTGGGGCTCCTGCTGGGATAAAACGCGGCTGTTCGCAGCTACCATACAAGCACACCAAGAAGTCTACTAGTGTAGCACAGCGTGCCGTAGTCTACGACGTGTTACAACGAATTAGTTTTAATGTATGTCGAAAAGTTGAAAAAACTGCGACGCGTCCCTTTTTTTATGATAATTTATTCTGTCTTTTCCTGGATCTGGTTGGTGTTCCAGGCTTCACAAAGAGGACGAATGAATGGATGTAGCTGAATGTCATTTTGTGCGTTTCCGCTGCAACCAATTTGTATTCGGTGTCTACACACGCAGGTATTGATTCTAAGAATCTCTGTCGGAAAGCCGTGTTGATTCCCTGGAAAAAGCGTGGCGTTAAGGGGGGGGGGGGGTGGTATATGCGAAGTTGCAACACTAAGACAAAAATCGTATCAGGTCCGAAGTTTTCTAGGCAATGTAACTAAAGTAAACACAGTTGTTAAGGAATGTTATATTGATATATACTCACGTTTTCATTCTTGCTGAAGGCATACGTTTTTAATTATAAACAATTGAAATTATTTCAACACAGTGACGACAAATGTAACTTTTTTGAAAAATCTCTCAGAACGAAATTAACGTATTTTTGTACAAAGTTTGACATACTATTATTACAACCATCTGTGTAACAGTATATTGGTATCATCCTGTCTTAGATTTGTACGCCTCTCCAAATTTCTGTGAAAAAAAAGTACCAAATCTTGAGGCTTTTCTCTTACCCAAATGCCTTACTATTGCAGTAAATGAAAATTCCTTCCTCAGAATCACTATACTACTGACTAATTGCATGCCAAATTTAAGTACTGTAATGACAGTGGTGTGTGAGGAAAAGGTACATAAAGCTGCGAAAATGTAAGTCATGGGAAAT
Source organism: Schistocerca americana (assembly GCF_021461395.2). Classification (NCBI taxonomy): domain Eukaryota; kingdom Metazoa; phylum Arthropoda; class Insecta; order Orthoptera; family Acrididae; genus Schistocerca; species Schistocerca americana. Next base: position 1,021,327,768 of record NC_060120.1, on the reverse strand, counting down.
CTGAATCAAAGGTTTGATAGTGTTTGTATTAGGCCTTACCTTATCTGGGCAAACTAGTGCAAACCATATGCATTTTACACTTCATCCTCAAGCAGCCTTTTCTTTGCTTGTCCTCTCAGGTTAACCTGATTTTCGAACTGAGTTACAATAATATCAGCTGCATCAATTCTCCTGCTAACTATTTCCTTCAATATAGACAGCGTGAAAGCTACTGGATCAAATCCTAGGCTGTAGAGTCCGTAGTCTGCTAAGATTAGCACAGCTAAAAACTAAACAAGCAGTATACGTCGCAATTTCATCAGCAGTTGTGGAAACAAATGTTGTCGTGGGGCACCTTTTTCCTATCAGAGAGTTGTCATTTTCCATGCACACACTTTAGTAGAAGTTCTGGATCTGCTTAGCACCGAAACATTCCCCAACGTTGTTATTGCATAAAACTGGAAGGAAACACCGCAGGACTGAAAATTATGAGGAAACACAGACCTGCAAAGGGGCGTGGCCCCGTGCAATCTTTTGTTAATTATTATTTTTATCACACTTAAGAGTCGAATTGGAACGTAATAATTAGGAATTGAAATTTTAGTACCCTGTAGTAAATGGAGATCCAATAAAAAATATTTCAGTTTTGGTAGCTTTTGCGTACGTCTCCCCTTAGCCTTAAATTTTGCAAATTGCAAAGACATTTAGCCAGTTTTGTGTCGTTGCCAGGGAACGGTACGAAGAGGTGGTCTCATACAGTCCTCCTTTAAATTTCTGTATTCTACACTACTATATACAGACAAGTCGTTCTTGAACGTTGTTATAAACATCTCAAAAAGTACGGCACGGATTTACCTCAAAATTTTACACGATGCTTAATGAAGGTTAAGGCGGACATAGGGTACATATGTCTTTAAACATCAATGTTTTGTATTTTAACCGCCTGCGAGAAAGAAAATGCTGTATCACACGTGCTGTGAAAATGCGCCGTTTTATTTTCTTGCAGTCAGTATCAAATACGATAGCGTGTTATTTAAACCATTAAACAAGTTGTTTCTCCTATTTATAGTCTTTCTATTTATATATATTTTTAAATGAAAACTGTATACACGACTATGTGCTGTTTTGTGTTCTTCCTTGCCGTAGGTTTTAACACATAACAAGAAAGTTGTATTATGATTATATAATCGTAATAGACCAGTATGAGGTTAAATGGACATTCATATATATATTTATATGGACATACGTATATACAGCTACTATTAGTGATGGAACAATGTACATCTGATAAGTGTTATTACAATTACGCAGATGCATAACTGAGATGCTTTTTGGACCCGACGATGGTCTAATCCTAGACCGAAATCGATTATCTCTAATAAAATATACAGCTGTGTACTGCGTAATGCAGTTCTTAACATTCATTGAAGCTATACAGTACCACCTCCATAGAACAGTATCTTCTCCTTTATATCGGGGAATTTGTTCAAAAATCTAAATTCGAGTTCATTATAGAAAATTTCTGATAAGTTGTTTAATAAACTATTACCCATCGCTAAGCCGTCTCTCAGCGACTTTTTGCTGTCCAGATAAACTTAACTTCAACAGTCGCTGTTTCCCATGCAGGCAATGCTTGCTCTCGCCACTGTTTTAATTTACTTCAGGCTTTTTTAAAATGATTTCTTGAAGCCTTCAGCTGCCATTTTCTCTATTTCCTGTAGGATTGTCCAATTTCGGCCTTAGGCCACTTTCAAGTGTAGAAAAATTTCCGCTACCAGTCACAATAAAAGGTTATTTATTTGTTACACGACTGGTTTCGGGCTTGCGCCCATCCTCAGGTGTTTATACATTCGTGTACATGTTTGTATTTGCTAGAGGTCAATAAAGATGAAGCATCATTATTATAGTTACGCTGTGGTGACTGTTTTTCCACTTAGTTACTTACTTATCATTTTCACGTCCATATTTCAGTTTTATAAAGTATAGCTGCATATTTCACTATTACGATGTGCACTCGTGAAATACACTATCTAATAGCCCACATGTTTGTATGTAAACACAGTGTATTTCACGAGTACACTTCGTAGTATTGGAAAAACAGTCACCACAGCGTAACTATAATAGTGATGCTTCGTCTTTATTGATCTCCAGCAATATAAACATGTACATGAATGTATAAACACCTGAGGAGGGGCGAAAGCCCGAAACCGGTCGTGTGATAAATTAATAACCGTTCATTCTGACTGGTAGCGGAAATTTTTCTACACCCTATATAGGAACAGTCACGGAGTTCAACGGTATCCACTATGGATAAAATACATTTTCAAGTATCTTACAGGTGATTTTTTGGTAACAGATTATGTCATATACGTCGCTTCTCCTATGACATCACGTCATGCTCATAAATTAAATCGAGGTGTTTACGCTATATTAGGAGCCCGTTACTTTCGAGCTCGATGTCATAGGAGCAAAGACGTATATGACATAATCTGTTACCAAAAAATCATCCGTAAAATACGTGGGCCTAAGGCCGAAATTGTACAATCGTACAGGAAATAAAGAAAATGGCAGATGAATGCTTCAAGAAATCATTCAAAAACTTCATCGCAGCTGCGGATCCTATCGCATTGAAAATTATATTTCAGGTATGTTACGCCCCAGACAAAAACATTCTCAAGACCATTAAAATCGCAGCATCAGAAAGGGTATCATAAAAATTTTACTTGTTATGCGTAGTATAGTAGCCAGACCTGATTAAACTTGAAGATGATTTTGGGATATTAAAGAATGCGCAATTTACAAGGGGCAGTCAGCCCGCCGCGGTGGCCGAGCGGTTCTAGACGCTTCAGTCCTGTACCGCGCGACTGCTACGGTCGCAGGTTCGAGTCCTGCCTCGGGCATTAATGTGTGTGATGTCCTTAGGTTAGTTAGGTTTAAGTAGTTCTGAGTTCTAGGAGACTGATGACCTCAGATGTTAAGTCCCATGTTGCTCAGAGCCATTTGAACCATTTGAACAAGGGGCAGTCAGATGAAAACTAAAAGCATGTCGCAACGTGACCATAGAATGGTTCCATTCAAAAGTAATCGCCATATACATTAAAAGACATTTATTCCACTGAAAGACGAGACGATCAATACCTGTTTCGCAGAACGCGGTCAGCCCCTGACGGATCCACAACCACACCCTCTTGCGCTTCCTCTTCCGACTGAAAGCGACATCCACGCACCTCTTTCTTCAGTTCGCCAAAGATGTGAAACTTACGCGGTTTCCCAGTCGAATCGCTGAAGCGTAGCCTACGTCCGATTGGCAGTGGGAGGTCGGGCGTTATCGTGCGACGGGGTAATTCTGTCTGACAGCTTTCCGACAGCCCGAGGATAACGGCAAAGCCAACAGCGGATACATCCCACTTCTACCCTCCAAAAAAATCCGAAGCTGTTCACACAAGTTGTGCTAAAGTCATGATGACCTTTTACTTACACCGCAGAGGCCCTTTGCTTGTCGATTTCCCCGAGCGTGGAAACGCAGTCAATGCACAGCGCTATGAAGACCCTCTGCCAGGACTGTTGTGGGACGGATTCATCCTGATACACGCTAAAACCCGCCTCCACGCTGCAGGCTACGCATCAGTGATTTCGTTGGGAAACACGGCAACAACATCCGTACAGCCCGGCTTTCATCGTGTGATTTTCACATCTTTGGCGATTTGACATCCGTGGACGTCAGTTTCAGTCGGAAGAGTGGGTGCGGTTGTGGATCTCTATGTCGCCAACCGCGTTTTACGAAGCAGGAACTGATCATTTTGTCTCCCAGTGGGGTAACTATCTGAATGCGTGTGCTGATACTTTCGAATGGAACCATACCGTGATCGCGTAGTGGCGGCTGTCCGGGGTTCTTTTGACTGCCCCTCAAAGAACACAGGGCTACCACTTCTGGCAGCAACAATGGCTCTCAAACGGATGGGCATCGAGTCAAACTGAACGTGGCTCGGAGATATGGAAACGTCATTCCGTGCTGCTTCATACCTGTCCTAGATGTCATCAGTCATAGTGGCTGGCGACCGTTTGCGTGCGAGCCTCTCGGTAACGCATGACCTGATACTTTCAGTGGACAAAATGTCTGGAGAACGTGCTGGCCCGGCCAATAGTCGAACACCCTCAGCATCGACATGGGCCGGGACAACACGGACAAAAAGCGGTCTTGCGTTATTTTGTTGAAAGGTAATGGCACGAAGACCTGGATGTGTGGCTACAGCCACCGAAGTAAACACTTTTGAAATGTTACGACTGCTGGCAAAATTACCAGCTATGTGCATCATAATGTTCGTGTTGTGTGTCTAATGGCATCTCGCACCATCACGCCACGTTCTGGGTCCACATGACTATTACTAATCTGGCAAAGTTTGCACTCGTCAGAGCTTCCACACACGTGTACGTCCTTCTCGATGCTGTACGCAGAACTGCGACTGACCTGAAAAGACGGCGTGGTGCCCCATATGTGCCCAGCGTTTTTGTTGGCTGCACTTGTAGATTCTATTGTTTTCGATATTAAAAACGAAAACGCTTCCTAATGCGCTACAAAATTATATTTATTTGGTCACCAACAGCTGTTCGGCTTCTCAGGCCATCTTCAGTGACAACTGAACGTCGCAAACACGCATCAACGTGATATGCGACTTACACAGATATTGTTTGTATAGAAGACACAAAATGACAGAGTGTTTACAAAGTGTTTGTCGCACAGAAATAATTACATTATCTAAAAAAGGGGATAATCATTGTTTCTATGTGGAAATACACTCCTGGAAATGGAAAAAAGAACACATTGACACCGGTGTGTCAGACCCACCATACTTGCTCCGGACACTGCGAGAGGGCTGTACAAGCAATGATCACACGCACGGCACAGCGGACACACCAGGAACCGCGGTGTTGGCCGTCGAATGGCGCTAGCTGCGCAGCATTTGTGCACCGCCACCGTCAGTGTCAGCCAGTTTGCCGTGGCATACGGAGCTCCATCGCAGTCTGTAACACTGGTAGCATGCCGCGACAGCGTGGACGTGAACCGTATGTGCAGTTGACGGACTTTGAGCGAGGGCGTATAGTGGGCATGCGGGAGGCCGGGTGGACGTACCGCCGAATTGCTCAACACGTGGGGCGTGAGGTCTCCACAGTACATCGATGTTGTCGCCAGTGGTCGGCGGAAGGTGCACGTGCCCGTCGACCTGGGACCGGGCCGCAGCGACGCACGGATGCACGCCAAGACCGTAGGATCCTACGCAGTGCCGTAGGGGACCGCACCGCCACTTCCCAGCAAATTAGGGACACTGTTGCTCCTGGGGTATCGGCGAGGACCATTCGCAACCGTCTCCATGAAGCTGGGATACGGTCCCGCACACCGTTAGGCCGTCTTCCGCTCACGCCCCAACATCGTGCAGCCCGCCTCCAGTGGTGTCGCGACAGGCGTGAATGGAGGGACGAATGGAGACGTGTCGTCTTCAGCGATGAGAGTCGCTTCTGCCTTGGTGCCAATGATGGTCGTATGCGTGTTTGGCGCCGTGCAGGTGAGCGCCATAATCAGGACTGCATACGACCGAGGCACACAGGGCCAACACCCGGCATCATGGTGTGGGGAGCGATCTCCTACACTGGCCGTACACCACTGGTGATCGTCGAGGGGACACTGAATAGTGCACGGTACATCCAAACCGTCATCGAACCCATAGTTCTACCATTCCTAGACCGGCAAGGGAACTTGCTGTTCCAACAGGACAATGCACGTCCGCATGTATCCCGTGCCACCCAACGTGCTCTAGAAGGTGTAAGTCAACTACCCTGGCCAGCAAGATCTCCGGATCTGTCCCCCATTGAGCATGTTTGGGACTGGATGAAGCGTTGTCTCACGCGGTCTGCACGTCCAGCACGAACGCTGGTCCAACTGAGGCGCCAGGTGGAAATGGCATGGCAAGCCGTTCCACAGGATTACATCCAGCATCTCTACGATCGTCTCCATGGGAGAATAGCAGCCTGCAGTGCTGCGAAAGGTGGATATACACTGTACTAGTGCCGACATTGTGCATGCTCTGTTGCCTGTGTCTATGTGCCTGTGGTTCTGTCAGTGTGATCATGTGATGTATCTGACCCCAGGAATGTGTCAATAAAGTTTCCCCTTCCTGGGACAATGAATTCACGGTGTTCTTATTTCAATTTCCAGGAGTGTATATTAAACAACTAATGACAAATAAGATAATTTGCAATTCGAATGAAGTATCTGTGTCGGAAACTTAATTTAACAAAAAGGAAAGTGGAAACTGAGCGATCATTTAATACTAGGCTGGCATTCTGTATCAAGTGTTCGTTGATTTCCAGTAGTGTCATATTTCGGATTTTCTTCACACAATTTAAAACTCCTCATTCTGTATCACGTGAATGGTTTTCTGCTAACAGATGATCAGCAAAGGTTGGATCTTTTATCGTCAGTTTGCAGCTTCTCTCATATTCACCTTGACTAATTGCCACAACTCTGCCTCACTGACGCAACTGGTTTTATGTACACCAATCCATCCCAAGGACTGCAATTTGTCTTTACTATTGTTTTTACCATCTGAACGTGGCGATAATGTTGACGAATTATTGAAGCTGTCTGTCCCGTGATTCCAAATTAGCTGGAACGCATGGCCTCAGCTGCTAATTCCCTGTTGTCTTGTCCGTGGCCGGCAAAGGAACATGTTTCGTCTAGCGGAGTTTTGTTGTACCTGAAAAGAACGTTTATAGAATACAACGGGGAATTCTATAGATCAACAGACAGATCTGGTAAAAATTTAAATATATTGTTCAGAAACCACACTGATATGCGAAGTAGCCTGTACAATATTAAAAACGGTTATGCTACCCGTAATTAAATCTAACCTGACTCGAAAATGCTTTGCCGCAAGTAAAGACTAATAAAGTAAGCAAATGAAGCACAAACGAGCACCTGAATAACTCTTCTAGCCCCTGTTTAGAGAAGGGGGTGTACTGAGAGTGACGTTAAAATGAATAATACTAAGAGAACTGAGTTGTCTGAAGCCCAGGCACGGGCACCACGAATTACCTATAGAGAAAGCACGCTTAGCTTTATCGCGCCTGCCAATCGAGATGATAACGGTTGCATGACTATCGAATTACAACCGAAACACTCGCGGCTGTATTACCGATCAAAGCTGTCCTAGCAAGAGCTGTGCGGTCACTGGTTACTACCAATAACAGGAGGTGTACACACCAACAGGAAAATGACGACGCCATCCGCGCCAGTGAGGATAACGACCTGCTCCAACTAAGAACTGCGACGAACTGGGATGGCGAACTCCTGTCTCGACACTTCCTAACGCGGACGCTGCACTACAGCATACACTGAGGTGAAAAAAGTCACGTGGTACCTCCTAATATCGTGTCGGATCTCTTGCCCAGAGTTGAGCAGCAACTCGACGTGGCAGTTACGATCTGTTGCGACTAGCGAAGACAGACTTCATAGCTCAAAGGCTGAGGGACCGGCAAGTAACATGCGCATGGATGCTTTCAATTGTGTCCCAATGCCTTCCTTTCATGACTCCTTTTAACTGAGGAAACAAATGAAAGTCAGCGGGAGCCAGGTCAGGACTGTAGGCAGGCTGGGGAACCAGTGGGGTCTCGGTCCTGGCCAGGAAGTAGTTGGCAGTCGCCTGCGGAAGTACTGAGCCGCGCAGCCTCTGTAGCTGTCCATAATTGCGAAAGTATTGCCTGGAGGATTTTGTACACAAACTGACCTCCCGAGTACGTTCCATAAATGTTCGATGGGATTCTCATCGGGCGTTCTGGGTGGCCAATCATTCTCTCGAATAGTCTAGAATGTTCTTCAAACAACTCGTGAACAATTCTGGCCTGGCGACATGGCGCACTGTCATCGATAAAAATTCTATCGCTGTTTAGAAACATGGCTGCAGATGGACCCCTTGTAACCGAACATAATCACTTCCAGTTAATGATCGGTTCAGCTGGACCAGAGGACCCAGTCTATCCCGTATAAACACAGGCCACATCATTATGGAGCCACCACCATTTTATATACAGGGCTATTACAAATGATTGAAGCGATTTCATAAATTCACTGTAGCTCCATTCATTGACATATGGTCACGACACACTGCAGATACGTAGAAAAACTCATAAAGTTTTGTTCGGCTGAAGCCGCACTTCAGGTTTCTGCCGCCAGAGCGCTCGAGAGCACAGTGAGACAAAATGGCGACAGGAGCCGAGAAAGCGTATGTCGTGCTTGAAATGCACTCACATGTCAGTCATAACAGTGCAACGACACTTCAGGACGAAGTTCAACAAAGATCCATCAACTGCCAACTCCATTCGGCGATGGTATGCGCAGTTTAAAGCTTCTGGATGCCTCTGTAAAGGGAAATCAACGGGTCGGCCTGCAGTGAGCGAAGAAACGGTTGAACGCGTGCGGGCAAGTTTCACGCATAGCCCGCGGAAGTCGACGAATAAAGCAAGCAGGGAGCTAAACGTACCACAGCCGACGGTTTGGAAAATCTTACGGAAAAGGCTAAAGCAGAAGCCTTACCGTTTACAATTGCTACAAGCACTGACACCCGAAGACAAAGTCAAACGCTTTGAATTTTCGGCGCGGTTGCAACAGCTCATGTAAGAGAATGTGTTCAGTGTGAAACTTGTTTTCAGTGATGAAGCAACATTTTTTTATTAATGGTGAAGTGAACAGACACAATGTGCGAATCTGGGCGGTAGAGAATCCTCACGAATTCGTGCAGCAAATTCGCAATTCACCAAAAGTTAACGTGTTTTGTGCAATCTCGCGGTTTAAAGTTTACAGCCCCTTTTTCTCCTGCGATAAAAACGTTACAGGACACGTGTATCTGGACATGCTGGAAAAGTGGCTCATGCCACAACTGGAGACCGACAGCGCCGACTTCATCTTTCAACAGGATGGTGCTCCACCGCACTTCCATCATGATGTTCGGCATTTCTTAAACAGGAGATTAGAAAACCGATGGATCGGTCGTGGTGGAGATCATGATCAGCAATTCATGTCATGGCCTCCACGCTCTCCCGACTTAACCCCATGCGATTTCTTTCCGTGGGGTTATGTGAAAGATTCAGTGTTTAAACCTCCTCTACCAAGAAACATGCCAGAACTGCAAGCTCGCATCAACGATGCTTTCGAACTCATTGATGGGGACATGTTGCGCCGAGTGTGGGAGGAACTTGATTATCGGCTTGATGTCTGCCGAATCACTAAAGTGGCACATATCGAACATTTGTAAATGCCTAAAAAAACTTTTTGTGTTTTTGTATGTGTGTGCAAAGCATTGTGAAAATATCTCAAATAATAAAGTTATTGTAGAGCTGTGAAATCGGTTCAATCATTTGTAATAACCCTGTACTTTTGTCACCGCAGTGTGCATCCACCAACTGAAACAGGGCAGCTGGGCAGCCTAACCAGAGTGGCAGTTACGATCTGTTGCGGCTAGCGAAGACAGACTTCATAGCTCAGAGGCTGAGGGACCGACAAGTAACATGCGCCTGGATGCCTCCAATTGTGTCCCAATGCCTTCCTTTCATGACTCCTTTTAACTGAGGAAACAAATGAAAGTCAGCGGGAGCCAGGTCAGGACTGTAGGGAGGCTGGGGAACCAGTGGGGTCTGGGTCCTGGACAGGAAGTCGTTGACAATGAAGGCGCTGTGACTTGGCGCGTTGTCGTGGTGACTTTTCCACGTGTCCTTGATGTCACTTCGGCAGCGGAGACCCTCCTTTTAATCTTTTGAGCACTTCCAAGTAGAAAGCTGAGTTCACTGTAGACCCGGTAGGTACGAATTCGTGGTGGACAATGCCTCTGACATCAAAGAAGACAATGAGCATTGTTTTGATCGTGGACTTCCTCATGCGTGCCTTCTTGGAACGGGGCGACGATGGGATGTGCCACTGTGTACTCTTCCTTTTTGCCTCAGGGTCGTACCCAGAAATCCACGATTCATCACCAGTGATGACTGAGCTTACAAAATGAGGATCATTCTCACACATTTGCAACATTTCTCGGCACCGAAGCACTCGCATGTGCTTGTGTTCGTCGGTCAACACTTTTGGGACGAGTTGGCACACACCTTTCTCGTGTTCAAATCTTCGGTCACAATGCGGAAAACGGTTGTTTTTGACATGTTTAGAATTTGTGCTATCAATTGAAGGCTCAGCCGTCTGTCAGAGTTCAAACAATCGCGCACCCGCTTCACATTTTCGTCGACTCGTGCGGTTGATGGCCGTCCACTGCGAGGTTCGTCGGTGATCTCCTCTCGGCCCTTCACGAACGACTTATGCCATCGGAAAACTTGTGATTTGGACAAGCAATCAGTCCGAAAGGCATGTTGAAGTAATGGAAAAGTTTCGGTGTCGGACTTCCCAAGTTTAACGCAAAATTTGATAGCGTACCGTTGCTCTACCGAATGATCCATTGTGCCGTGTTCCATAAACTCAAAACGGGATTGACGGAAACGCACATCCTGACTCTCCGGCAGCTCGCAGCCGAATGAGACAAAGAGCGTTTTGAAGCTAACACCCCCCTCCACTTAGCCCAGACGGTTACAACACACTGTGGCGTACCGTAGCGTCAGAAAAAAATTGGTCGCATTACTTATGGAACGCACGCTGTACAAGAAACAAGAGGGAATAATAAGATTGGAGCACCAAGAACGAAGTGCTCGGATTAAAAAGGGTGTAAGACAGGGGGGTGCAGTCGTTCGTCCCTAATGTTCAATCTAACATCGAGGAAGCAATGATGGAAATAAAACAAAAGATCAAGAGTGGAATTAAAATTCAGGTTGGAAAGGATTATCAGTGATAAGATTCGCTCATGACATTGCTCTCCTCAGAGATAGAGAAGAAGAAATACAGCATCTGTTGAATGGAATGAAGTCTAATGAGTACAGAATATGAACTGAAAGTAAACGGAAGAAAGGCGGAAGTAATGAGAAATAGGAACAGCGAAAAACTTAACATCAGGATTGATGGCTACGAAGTAGATGAAGTTAAGAAATTCTGCTATCTAGGCAGCAAAATAACCATGACGGACGGAGCAAGGAGGACATAAAAAGCAATCTAGCAGTGACAAAAAAGGGCATTCCTGTTCCATAGAAGTCTACTAGTAGCACACATAATTCTTTATTTGACGAAGAAATTTCTGAGGATGTATGTTTGGAGCACAGCATTGTGTGGTAGTGAAACATGGATTGTAGGAAAACCAGAACAGAAGGGAATCGAAGCATTTGAGATGTGGTGCCGCAGACGAATGTTGAAAATTAGGTGGACTGATAAGGAAGGAATGAGGAGGTTCTGCGCAGAATCAGAGAAGAAAGGAAACTATGGAAAACACTGAGAAGAGGAAGAGACGGATGATAGGATATCTGTTAAGACATCAGGGAATAATTTCAGTTGCACTAGATGGAGCTGTAGAGGTTAAAAACTGTAGGGTATGACAGAGATTAGAATACACCTAGCAAATAATTGAGGAGGTAGGTTGCAAGTGCTACTCTGAGATGAAGAGGTTGGCACAGGAGAGGAATTCGTGACGGGCCGCATCAAAAAAAGTTCCTCCTGAATCCGTCGATTCCATATTCGCATGACAGTCGTAGGATTCGTATCAACGCGATGCCACACCATTGAACTCCGACTGCTAGACGTTTCAACACGAGCTTCTGACAAACAACCAGTCTTCAAATAAGGATCCCGCTACGTAGTGTTCCCTCGTAAACAGACTGCGACTGCAGGAGAGAGCGCCGAAATTGCCGTGACGCAAGAGGAACGACATACCAGCGTGAGGACCAGACAAACCCGTTACATTGCGATTGCTGAAGCCCCTCACACTCGGCAATGCAACATCTGCGTATTAATGGAATCGCAGTCCATTGTTGCTGAAGTTCTTTAAGAAATACGAAGTCTGTTTCCCTATGCCCCCCCTGGCTGACGCCTAGGAGCACAGGGCACGCACCATTCCGAAAAGAAATTCAGGCGTTGTGTAGCTTACAAAATCATACACCAACTCTCCCGCCATCAGATCAACTGCGGAGTGACGACATACAATATGGCGACTAATGCACAGTTGGAAAAAAAATCGCAACATCAAAAAATAATTAACGTAATGAAATTTCGGCAATAAATTTTCCTAGGTTACATTTTTTAAAGTGATTAACATTGCAAGATCGCAGACTAATGTATGCGCAACATAAGCCGTTGTAAATGTGAAATGCTGGTAGATTAATGACTGATGTAAGCCGGCTGCTGTGGTCGAGCGGTTCTAGGCACTTCAGTCCGGAACCGCACGCTTTCTATGGTCACAGGTTCGAATCCTGCCTCGGGCATGGATGTGTGTGATGTCCTTAGGTTAGTTAGGTTTTGTTGTTGTTGTTGTTGTTGTTGTGGTCTTCAGTCCTGAGACTGATTTGATGCAGCTCTCCATGATTCTCTATCCTGTGCAAGCTTCTTCATCTCCCAGTACCTACTGCAGCATACATCCTTCTTAATCTGTTAGTGTATTCCTCTCTTGGTCTCCCTCTACGATTTTTACCCTCCACTAAATTGGTGATCCCTTGATGCCTCAGAACATGTCCTACCAGCCGATCGCTTCTTCTAGTCAAGTTGTGCCACAAACTTCTCTTCTCCCCAATCCTATCAATACCTCCTCATTAGTTATATGATCTACCCATCTTATCTTCAGCATTCTTCTGTAGCGCCACATTTCGAAAGCTTCTGTTCTCTTCGTGTCTAAACTATTTATTGTCCATGTTTCACTTCCATACATGGCTGCACTCCATACAAATACTTTCAGAAACGACTTCCTGACGCTTCAATCTATACCTGATGTTAACAAATTTCTCTTCTTCAGAAACGCTTTCCTTGCCATTGACAGTCTACATTTTATATCCTCTCTATTTCGACCATCATCAGTTAGTTTGCTCCCCAAATAACAAAACTCCTTTACTACTTTAAGTGTCTCATTTCCTAATCTGATTCCCTCAGCATCACCCGACTTAATTCGACTACATTTCATTATCCTCGTTTTGCTTTTGTTGATGTTCATCTTATATCCTCCTTTCAAGACACTATCCATTCCGTTCAACTGCTCTTCCAAGTCCTTTGCTGTCTCTGACAGAGTTCCAATGTCATCGGCAAACCTCAAAGTTTTTATTTCTTCTTCATGGATTAGGTTCAAGTAGTTCTAAGTCTAGGGGACTGATGACCTCAGCTGTCAAGTCCCATAGTGCTTAGAGCCATTTGAACCAATAACCGGTGTAAACGCCTAATGTTGAATGCAAGCATACAAACGTGCATGTATTGTGTTGTACAAGTGCCGGATACCATTTTGTGGGATGGAGCTCCATGCCCGTTACTTAGGAGTGCTGTATTCTGATTCTCGTGTGCGACTGTGATGGTGTTATCCTAACGCATTAATTCCTCCACGGCAGACCGTCAATGCGCAGTATTACTGTTCGTTTTTGGAGCATCACCTGCGACCAGCTTTGCGAAGGAAGCGGCGACACTTTCTCCGCAACCCACCCCTCATTTTGTACGACAATGCGCGGGCGCATACAGCGCAAGCTGTGGCTGCTCTGTTCGGTCGATGGGACCGGAAAGTACTTTACCATCCACCATAGTACCCGGACTTAAGTCTTTGTGACTTTGATTTGATTCCGACGATGAAGGAGCCACTTCGTGGCATTCGCTTCAGAATTGTTCGAGAGATTCGACAGGCAGTAGATCGCTGCAATCCCACCATCAACAGAACAGGCTGTGCTAACGGTATACTACGCCTTCCACCTCGCTGGCAACGGGTTCTACACATCGCTGGTGACTACTGTGAAGGACAGTAACAAGTGCAAACATGTAACTCTTTTGTATCGGTTGTGAATACATAGTTGCCGCTAGTTAAGTTCCAACCCTCGTATTTTAAAAAAAATCTTCCGCTTATAGTTTTTGAGAAAAGTTGATTTTTTGGGACTCTGCACATATGCAAAGCCGCGCATATATTGTCGAATTAAGTGATAAATTTTATTCTTTGACACTTTGCGCATATGCAAAACCGCGCATTTATAATCGAAATGAGTGCTGAAATGGACTCAACAGCAAAAAGCTGAAACACTTCAAAACTGTAGAATTAGCGAAAATAATGAAAAACTGAAATGATATCTTCAGTTAGAGTATATTTGCATGCTACTGAGTGACTTTAAATCCATAAATTGAGGTGAAACAGTTATTTACCTAATTCAAACGAATATTTATTTCATATTTTTCTTATTAAACAAAATCTTGAAACAAAAATATCAAAATTACAACAATAGAGAAAAACTTAAATGAGTTATAATCAAAATATGTATAAGTGATTTCATTTTTTGTGAAATGAGGTGAAACAGTTATTTGTCTTTTTCAGGAACAAATTTACTTTACATTTTTCAAATGGCTCTGATCACTATGGGACTTAACATCTGGGGTTATCAGTCCCCTAGAACTTAGAAATAATTAAACCTAACTAACCTAAGGACTTCACACACATGCGTGCTCGAGGCAGGATTCGAACCTGCGACCGTAGCAGTCGCGCGGTTCCGGACTGCGCGCCTAGAACCGCTAGACCACCGCGGCCGGCTTTACATTTTTCATGTGAAACAAGTGTGTAGCCTTTGCACACTGGATTTTTGCACGTTGTTCTTTTGTAATGCTAAATCGGCCAGTGGTTTACTGGAACCAATCGTACATCTTTTGGTGGTAGCGAAGATCCCTTGACTTGTATTCTCTTGTTCTCTACTAGCTCCAAGCTGCTTCGTCTTCCACGCTTTCTTGGCTCCTGGGCCACCTGGCATAGAGTTTGGGCTAACTCAGTCCTAAACCTCTTTTGGTGCATGGGTGTGTCTGTTGATCCTGTTTCAAGAAGCATTCTTCGGTGCAGTATCCATGAATTTATTACCATTGTATCAAGCAGGTGAAAAAAATAGACGAAGATACCATCTCTTTGTTCTTATCTTGATGTGGTGTCTTCCTATATCTCTGTCAAGCAATTCAACATTTCCCATGTGAAAACTGTATATGGAGACAAGTGCTAGACAAGGCACCATTGCGTGCTCCTTTTTCTTCGTATCAAATCTTCTGATTTTGGAAGGTCTCAAACAAAAGTGGAGAGGAAACTGACGTTGTTGTCCTTGTACAAAACAGTAGAAATGTCAACTGACTCAAAATTTGTTGTGGATTTCTCTGAATAACAGCATGATTCTTTTTTGTGTTCTTTTTCGTCACTGAAGTCGCAGTTAGGAATTCTATCGGATCATTTTCCTGTCCGACGTGAATTACGAATTTGTGAGCAAACCCCAACTCACCACAAAGCATAAAGAGTGTGTAACCCCATTTGTGTTGTTTATCTTTCATATACGTTTTCATGTGGTGTCTGTCCTTGGTAGCACACATCTGTTCATCAATTGAAAGACGTGCATCCATTGGTACTGAAAGACGTATTTGGTTCAAATACTCTAGTATTGGTCTTATTTTCTATAGTTTGTCACTTTCAGGACCTTGGTTAGGGGTTTGGTTGCTTCAGGTTGTCACTCAAATGCAAATTACTATACAATTTCTCGAAGTACTTCTGTGACATAGTCTGTTTTACCAACTCAACTGCCGGCCGGTGTGGCCGTGCGGTTAAAGGCGCTTCAGTCTGGAACCGCGTGACCGCTACGGTCGCAGGTTCGAATCCTGCCTCGGGCATGGATGTGTGTGATGTCCTTAGGTTAGTTAGGTTTAATTAGTTCTAAGTTCTAGGCGACTGATGACCTTAGAAGTTAAGTCGCATAGTGCTCAGAGCCATTTGAACCATTTGAACCAACCAACTCAACTCCAAATACATCATTCCATAGATTACGGATGTTGGCTGGTGGGGCCAAAGCACTGATGATGCATTTGCGAAAAAATTTATAAATGTCATAATTTGTACAATCAGTTGGCTTGTTTGGATTTTGTTGAACAGCATATAAATTTGTTACATCCACAATTTTTTATATAATTTCATCAGAGAGGAAATATTTTAAAAAATTGTTACAGTTTAGATTGCTCTAGAACTGATTGCTGTAATGTGTCTTTTCCGGTGAATGGGAACTTGTCGGAAGAGGGAGGAGAACTTTGCTTTTTCCATAAAACGTTATGTTTTTTATGTTTCTTCTATTGGCATTAGGAATTTTAGTTTGAACTTCCTTGAACATTTCCCTTAGCTGTATTGGATACATTTGCAATTGGTTCTGTTTGGACATCAGTTCCATGATCACTATCGTCATCTGGAGATTTATTGTTGGACCTTCGTCAAAATCGTCGAATTCCAGCCCATCTTCACTCTCCGAAGGGAAAAACCATCGCCATAAATTCATCTGATGTCAAAATATTTCGCTTTCCATTATCCCAGTACACAATGGGATCCATCGCAGTAATGGTTTGTCAGCAATTGTACAGCAAACTGAAACAAAAAGCATGTCGTTGGAATTTGTATTATGTAAGATTTGAAAACAACACTGCAACCATATCTCGCACTTTTGCAGATGTGCAAATGGAATAATATTACTTATTAATTACTTGTTAATTAGCAGAAATATGGATGAACACGAAGACACATTCACCACTGTTATTGAATCACGAATATATACAGGGTGGGTGGTTCATTGATAGTGACCGGGCCAAATATCTCACGAAATAAGCATCAAACGAAAAAACTACAAAGAACGAAACTCGTCTAGCTTGAAGGGGGAAACCAGATGGCGCTATGGTTGGTCCGCTAGATGGCGCTGCCATAGGTCAAACGAATATCAACTGCGTTTTTTAAAATAGGAACCCCCATTTTTATTACATAATCGTGTAGTACGTAAAGAAATATGAATGTTTTAGTTGAACCACTTTTTTCGCTTTGTGATAGATGGCGCTGTAATAGTCACAAACGTATAACTACGTGATATCACGTAGCATTCCGACAGTGCGGACGGTATTTGCTTCGTGATACATTACCCGTACTAATGGACTGTTTACCAACTGCGGAAAAGGTCGATATCGTGTTGATGCATGGCTATTGTGATCAAAATGCTCAACGGGCGTGTGCTATGTATGCTGATCGGTATCCTGGACGACATCATCCAAGTGTCCGGACCGTTCGCCGGATAGTTACATTATTTTAGGACACAAGAAGCGTTCAGCCACATATGAAACGTCAACCACGACCTGCAACAAATGATGATGTCCAAGTAGGTGTTTCAGCTGCTGTTGCAGCTAATCCGCACATCAGTAGCAGACAAATTGCGCGAGAATCGGGAATCTCAAAAACGTCGGTGTTGAGAATACCACATCAACATCGATTGCACCCGTACCATATTTCTATGCACTAGGAATTGCATGGCGACGACTTTGAACGTCATGTACGGTTCTAACACTGGGCACAAGAGAAATTACGGGACGATGAGAGATTTTTTGCACGCGTTTTATTTAGCGACGAAGCGGTATTCACCAACAGCGGTAACGTAAACCGGCATAATATGCACTATTGGGCAACGGAAAATCCACGATGGCTGCGACAAGTGGAACATCAGCGACCTTGGCGGGTTAATGTATGGTGCGGCATTATGGGAGGAAGGATAATTGGCCCCCATTTTATCGATGGCAATCTAAATGGTGCAATGTATGCTAATTTCCTACATAATGTTCCACCGGTGTTACTACAAGATGTTTCACTGCATGACAGAATGGCGATGTACTTCCAACATGATGGATGTCCGGCACATAGCTCGCGTGCGGTTGAAGCGGATTGAATAGCATATTTCATGACAGTTGGACTGGTCGTCGAAGCATCATACCGTGGCCCGCACGTTCACCGGATCTGACGTCCCAGGATTTCTTTCTGTGGGGAAAGTTGAAGGATATTTGCTATCGTGATCCACCGACAACGCCTGACAACATGCGTCAGCGCATTGTCAATGCATGTGCGAAAATTACGGAAGGCGAACTACTCGCTGTCGAGAGGAACGTCGTTACACGTATTGCCAAATGCATTGAGGTTGACGGACATCATGTTGAGCATTTATTGCATTAATGTGGTATTTGCAGGTAATCACGCTGTAACAGCATGCGTTCTCAGAAATGATAAGTTCAAAAAGGTACATGTATCACATTGGAACAACCGAAATAACATGTTCAAACGTAACTACGTTCTGCATTTTAATTTAAAAAAACCTACCTGTAACCAACTGTTCATCTAAAATTGTGAGCCATATGTTTGCAACTGTTACAGCGCCATCTGTCACAAAGCGAAAAAAGTGGTCTAACTGAAACATTCATATTTCTTTACGTACTACACGAATATGTAATAAAAATGGGGGTTCCTATTTAAAAAAAACGCAGTTGATATGCGTTTGACCTATGGCAGCGCCATATAGCGGGCCAACCATAGCGTCATCTGGTTTCCCCTTCAAGCTAGACAAGTTTCGTTCTTTGTAGTTTTTTCGTTTGACGCTTATTTCGTGAAATATTTTGCCCGGTCACGATCAATGGACCACCCTGTATATATTATTTTCGTTTTCACCACGTGTACAGACACTTAAAAGATGGCGCTTCATGCCAAACTGAAGTTTCTGTATACGCAACCAATTTAAGTCGTATAAGTCGACAGTGGCGCGGACCAGTGGCAAATTCTTGCACACAGTTATAGATACGTAGCATTGCAGTTGTGTAAAGGGGACTTCAACGTTGCAGCAGCAAAGACACGTGAGAAAATTTCGTTTAATTCCGCTTTGTAGATATGCAAAGCTGCGTAGTGAAGGGTTAAGCCTATCCTCGTGACGTACGCGCTGCGTCTGTCTTCACGTGGGCCTCGAGTCGGCTTATCCGCCCCCACTTCGCGACTGTTCGGTTCCGCGCAGTGACCACGGGAAATCAATATGTAACTGAAAAGGTACCCGGTAAAGGTCCAAACATTGCCGCGTGCTATCGACAGCTTGCCCGCATTTAGACGCGCAGTCGAGAATTATTAAACCCGTCTCAAATAGTTACTCGCCCCGCGGCGGAGACCTCTGCTGGCACTCGTAAGAGCTTCAGTGTCACGTACTGTGACGTAAGCGCCGCGGTCTGTCTTTCTTGCGGGCCTCGTGCGTGAAGTCTTGTTAACTGAGTGCTACCGCCCAGCCCCCAATCTGGGGGTTTCGGGCAACACCCTCCTGCCGTCACATGGGGGTCCCTACGGGCAGACAGCGTGACGTCATAGACTGCAGGTGGTCTGGGCTGAGCAACAGGCGGGAGAGGGCGTCTGGCCGTTCGCTGGCGATCGATAGAGGCGTGGCGAGCCGCGGGGCAGCAGCGCCCGCAGGGAAGTTAGCACGCCGCCGCCGCCGCCGACACATCCCGTAGTATACTGCCACGCCGCTCCGCTCTCCGCGGCTCGCTTCTGGAGGTGAGCTGTGAGTTTTAAAAATAGGGCAGCCACAGCTAAAGTAATTATAATCAGTTATTCAAAATGACAGTCACAGCCGGCCGGAGTGGCCAAGCGGTTCTAGGCGCTACAGTCTGGAACCGCGCGACCGCTACGGTCGCAGGTTCGAATCCAGCCTCGGGCATGGATGTGTGTGATGTCCTTAGGTTAGTTAGGTTTAAGTAGTTCTAAGTTCTAGGGGACTGATGACCACAGCAGTTAAGTCCCATAGTGCTCAGAGCTATTTGACTCATTTGACAGTCACAATCGCATTATTTATTTTGCCGCCAACCGGTTTCAACCCGCGGTGGGATCATCTTCAGGGCAATTTACACTGTAAAGTTGTAATACTAGTAAGTAATCATGTACTTAATCTACAAGCAATTGGTCAAAGTTAGCCGCCCGGGATTAGCCGAGCGGTCTAGGGCGCTGCAGTCATGGACTGTGCGGCTGGTCCCGGCAGACGTTCGAGTCCTCCTTCGGGCATGCGTGTGTGTGTTTGTCCTTAGCTAGCCGGCACGGTAGCTCAGCGTGTTCGGTCAGAGGGTTAGCTGCCCTCTGTAATAAAAAAAAACTGAGTTAATCGATCAACAACTAACTTAAAAGGATGTCTTACGACGTCCGCCCCGAGCAGATGCAACGGACAAAAGCGAACAAAATGAGATTTAAAGAAAAAAGAAGCGGTCTAAGGCGCTGCAGTCATGGACTGTGCGGCTGGTCCCGGCGGAGGTTCGAGTCCTCCCTCGGGCATGGGTGTGTGTGTTTGTCCTTAGGGTAATTTAGGTTAAGTAGTGTGTAAGCTTAGGGACTGATGACCTTAGCAGTTAAGTCCCATAAGATTTCAGACACATTTGAACATATTTTTTTAGTCAAAGTTACATAAATAAATAGATTTTTATACCCATTTGCTCGCCCGTTGGAGTGGTCACTCTGCCTGTGCACTGTTGGTAACTGTGTGTTGTGTTGGCGGAAGAGCCAACACCGTGTTACGAGAGGAGGCCGAAGTGCAAGCGTTTTAGCTCACGCAGGCTGGCGTGAGGAGGGAAGGACTATACTGACGTGAGGTCTGGAACATGGCAAGGAATTAGAGTTCAGAAAGCGGACGTAATTAGTTTGATGCTTAACTTTAATCCATTAATGATGAATTTCGCTCTTGACGGTACATGATTCACAACATTATCTGTTCAGAATACATTCTTGAAGATGAATATGGCACCTTGCTAGGTCGTAGCAAATGACGAGCTGAAGGCTATGCTAAACTGTCGTCTCGGCAAATGAGAGCGTAATTTGTCAGTGAACCATCGCTAGCAAAGTCGGCTGTACCACTGGGGCGAGTGCTAGGAAGTGTCTCTAGACCCGCCATGTGGCGGCGCTCGGTCTGCAATCACTGATAGTGGCGACACGCGGGTCCGACGTATACTAACGGACCGCGGCCGATTTAAAGGCTACCACCTGGCAAGTGTGGTGTCTGGCGGTGACACCACACTGTGCATGGTTGGCTATCTGCATGAGCTGAAATAACGGCCAACAACACGTGGGCAGACGCTAACGCCCTCCACGGTGACCAACGGTAGTTACATGCTTAAGCAAGAAATCATAAATTTTAAAGTTTGTTGCAGTTGTAATATAAAGCATAATAAATAAAGAGAGGGAGAAATTTTAAAAATAGGTTTAAAGAACACACCACGGTAATAGCACGCAATACATCGCTATTTGGACAAGGAAGTTCTCTAAATTTTGCAAGATGTCCATCATGGGTCCCTTCTGGACCACATGAAATACCCTTAGATTCTCTTCTATATTAATTTCTGTGTGTTTCTCGGCATCTAGGCGTTGTCCAAATAGCCATTTATTGCGTGTTATTCCCGTGGTACGTTCTTTGAACCTAGTTTTAAAATTTCTCCCTGTCTTTATTTATTATCCTTTATATTACAACTGGAACAAACTTTAAAATATACGATTTCTTGCTTAAGCATGTAACTACTGTTGGTCACCGTGGAGGGCGTTACCGTCTGCCCACGTGTTGTTGGCCGTTATTTAAGCTCATGCAGAGAGCCAACCATTCATAGCTACCAACCGTGCAAAGGCAGAGTGACGACTCCAGCGAGCGACCAAATGGGTATAAAAATCTATTTATTTATG
Source organism: Schistocerca americana (assembly GCF_021461395.2). NCBI lineage: Eukaryota > Metazoa > Arthropoda > Insecta > Orthoptera > Acrididae > Schistocerca > Schistocerca americana. Next base: position 1,021,306,145 of record NC_060120.1, on the reverse strand, counting down.
TAACTTTGACTAATTGCTTGTAGATTACGTACATGATTACTTACTAATATTATAACTTTACAATGTAAATTGCCCTGAAGATGACCCCATCGCGGGTTGAAACCGGTTGGCGGCAAAATAAATAAAGCGATTGTGACTGTCATTTTGAATAATTGATTATAAGTAAATTAATCGTTGTTATCTCCACACAACTATGTTGTCTAAAAAAAATAAAGTAATTATAGTAACTGACTGACCATGCCTTCAAGACACTGAGGTGACAAAAAGTCGTGTGATGCCTCCTAATACCGTCCTTTCGCCCAGCGTACTGCGACAGCTTGACACGGCAAGGACTCAACAAGTCGGAATTCCTGTGCAGAGACAATGAGCCACGCTGCCCTCCATAATAGCCAAAGTGTCGCCGGTGCAGGATTTTGCGCACGATTTGACCTCTCGATTACGCCCCATAAATGTTCGATGGGATTCATGTCGGGCGATCTGGGTGGCCAAAGCATTTGCTCGAATTGTCCAGGACGTTCTTCAAACCAATCGCGAGAGATTGAAGATATGCGCGGAAAAGCGGGGTAACCTAAAAATGTAAAAACTTAGAGATAAGTGTTGCCATCTGTTTCACTCCACTTGGCACTGGTCTGATCACTAAATATCACATTAGGATACTTACAAGGGAACCTTCCCATCGCACCCCCCTCAGATTTAGTTATAAGTTGGCACAGTGGATAGGCCTTGAAAAACTGAACACAGATGAATCGAGAAAACAGGAAGAAGTTGTGTGGAAGTATGAAAAAAATAAGCAAAATATACAAACTGAATAGTCTATGTATGTGATATACAACATCAAGGTCAGCTTCAGCTGACGAGAGCCGTGGTCCCGTGGTTAGCGTGAGCACCTGCAGTATGAAAGGTCCTTGGTTCACATCTACCTTCGAATGAAAATTTTAATTTTTTATTTTCAGACAATTATTATCTGTCCGTCCGATGCGATCACTTTTTTGGGAGTGATTATCACATCCACAAGAAAACCTAAATCGGGCAAGGTAGAAGAATCTTTCTACCCATTCGCCAAGTGTACAGGTTAGGTGGGTCGACAACATATTCCTGTCATGTGACGCACATGCCGTCACCAGTGTCGTATAGAATATTTCAGACGTGTTTTCGTGTGGAGGAATCGGTTGACCTATGACCTTGCGATCAAATGTTTTCGGTTCCCATTGGAGAGGCACGTCCTTTTGTCTACTAATCGCACTGTTTTGCGGTGCGGTCGCAAAACACAGACACTAAACTTATTACAGTGAACAGAGACGTCAATGAACGAACGGACAGATCATAACTTTGCGAAAATAAAGTAAGTAAAAATTTTCATCTGAGGAAAGACTTGAACCATGGACCTCTCATTCCGCAGCTGCTCACGCTAACCACGAGACCACGGCGCTCCGGAGCTCGCGCTATCCTTGATGTTGCTTATCTTGCACATGGACTACTCAGTTTGTATATTTTGCTTATTTTTTCATAGTTCCACACAACTTCTTCCTGTTTTCTCGATTGATCTGTGTTTAGTTTTTCAAGACCTATCGAATGTGCCAACCTATAACTAAATCTGAGAGGGGTGCGATGGGGAGGTTCCCTTGTTACGGGTAAGACCAATGTCAGGGTAACGGCCTTGCCGCAGTGGACACACCGGTTCCCGTGAGATCGCCGAAGTTAAGCGCTGTTTCCATTTTTCGGGGTGCACTCAGCCTCGAGATGCCAATTGAGGAGCTACTCGACCGAGAAGTAGCGGCTTCGGTCAAGAATACCATCATAACGACCGGGAGAGCGGTGTGCTGACCCCACGCCCCTACTATCCGCATCCGCAATGAGGATGACACGGCGGTCGGATGGTGCCGGTAGGCCACTCGTGGCCTGAAGACGGAGTGCAAAGACCAATGTCAATTTTATAGTACCCGTACCCAGCGACAGATGGCAACGGGTATCTCCAAGCTTTTACATTTGAGGGTTAGCCTGTCTGTCCGCGCATGTCTTCAATTGTGGCCCGGTGACTTGGCGCACAGTCATCCTTAAAAATTCCATCGTTGTTTGGCTGCAGGTGGTCTTCAGGTAGCCCAACATAGCCATTTTCAGTTGGACCAGAAGACCCAGTCCATTCCATGTAAACACAGCCTACCTCATTATACAGCCACCACCAGCTTGCACAGTTTCTTGCTGACAACTTGGCTCCGTGGCTTCGTAGGGTCAGCGCTACATTCGAACCCTACCATCACTTCTTACCGACTGAGATTGGGATTCATGTGACTAGGCCACGATTTTTGAATCGTCTAGGGTCCAACCGATGTTGTCACGAGCCCAGGAGAGGCGCTACAGGCGATGTCGTGCTTCCATAGCCCATGAACGGCAAATTTCGCCGCACTGACCTAACGGATACGTTCGTCGTACGTCCCACATTGATTTCTGCGGTTATTTCACGCAGTGTTGCTTGTCTGTTAGCACTGACAACTCTACGCAAACGGCACTGCTCTCGGTCATTGAGTGAAGGCCGTCGGGTACTGCGTTGTCCGTGGCGAGAGTTAATGCCTGGAATTTGGCATTCTCGGCTGCGGATCTCGGAATATTGAACTCCCTGACGATTTCCGAAATGGAATGTCCCATTCGTCTAGCTCCAACTACCATTCTGCGTTCGAAGTGTGTTGATTCCCGACTTGCGCCCATAATCACGTCGGAAGCATTTTCACATGAACCACGTGAGTGCAAGTGACAGCACCACCAATGCACTGCCATTTTATACTTTGCCTACGTGATACTGCCGCCATCTATATATGTGCATATCGCTATACCACGATTTTTTATCACTTCAGTGTATAGCACAGCTGTTTACATACAGGTGTTAAAACATTTAAAATACAAAACTGAGTGAGCTGTATTTGTTGAAGTCGGTTACAGTCTCACACAACGAGTTTCGCAGCTTTTTATATTGCATTTTGTGGTCTATTTCTGTACAGAAATCTTTATAAAATAACACCTTGATAATGGGGAAATGAAGTTATTGAGATAGTTTCAAGCACTGAGTGAATAGATTTAAGTAAGGCGGAAAATATTATGCATCTAGTTAGGAAACCAGGTGTGGGTCACATATGCCTGTCAAATAAACGGCTTATTCATATAAAACAATCAAGATTTGTAATTTCATACGAAAAGATGGTTATTTACAATGCTATGACATATAGTATGGGGAGCTATTACAGGACACTGCAGAGTAATAGTTGGATTGGCCAGGCAAATTTCTCAGCCTTCTTCGGTTGCTAAAATCGTCATCATTGATTGAAGTCCAGTCCTTAAAAGCGAAGGAATGTAATTTGGAATCAGGAAGCGATCTGTGACAAAAATAGTGTGAAGCAGTAACTAAAATAAGAAATAGATGGGGACAGTCCCATGTAACGTGGAACGAATGGCAAAAACTGGCCTGACCTGTATTGAAATCACATGAAATGTCAACACTGGGCCTTTTAATGTACCTGCCACTGGGCCTATGTCAACCAACGGACAATTCCCCTGTAAATGTTATTCAAGAAAATGTGTCCTGGAGCGATTGAAGAATAAAAATAAATCAAGTTTGTGACGAAAACTAATAGAATTAATGCACAAAAACACATAAATTGCTGAGGGCAGAGCTTGTGTAGTACACATTTCTGCCGCTAGGCGTGTATAGCACAACTCATTGCCAAGTTCAGTGCCACCTTTGTTGTCGACCTGGCTTGTTTTGTTCCTCTGCAGTGATTGTTCACGCTAGCGCCGTTTCGTTCTTGTTTCGTTTTTTATGATGGAAAGTTTACGTAACCAACGTTTAGCAGTAAAATTTTGTCTTCTACTTGATATAAATGCTGCTGAAACTGTTTTAATGTTGAAAACATACCACTATCATTATCATGTTATGGAAAAAATTCAAATGTACGAGTGGTTTGCCCGATTTAAAAGTGACGACATGTCGATTGATGACAAACCTCGTTCTGGACAACAACTGGCCGAATCGACGAAAATATTGGAAAATTCCAGAGCTTGTGCTACAGACCGTCGATAGACAATTGATCAACTGTCAGAGATTAGTGGGTCATCTTGGAGCTCGGTTTAGCTAACTTTAACGGAAGATTTTGAAATGAAAAGTGTTGCCACCAAGTTTGTTTGTTCCTCAGGGGCTGACTGCCAGTCAAAAGGAACATGGAGTTGAAACATGTCATGATTTCAAACAACAGCTTGAAACTGATCCAGATTTTCTGTCAAATGTCATTACTGGTGATGAGTCATGGTGTTATGGTTACGACCCAGAAACTGTCAAGCCAATGGAAGACGTCAATGTCACCCCATCCAAAAAAAAGTCATCAAGTCAAATCAAATTACAAAACAATGCTGATTTGCTTTTTTGATGCCAAAGGCATAGTTCATTCAGAGTTTGTTCTCCCTTGTTAGACTGTCAATCAAACCTTTTATTTGGAAATCTTAAGAAGACTGCACAATAGTGTTTGTCAAAAAAGACCCAATTTGTGGCAGACAGAAGACTGGTTGTTCCACCACGACAACGCACCTACATACACACAGCCATCTCTATTAGACAGTTTTTGGCTGAAAATGGCATGGTTCCACAACCCATGCACGTTACTCGCCTGACCTGGCTCCGTCCGACTTTTTCTTATTTCTACACAGGAAAAGTGGCAAGAAAGGACACCGATTGTTCAACATTGAAGAAGTCAAGAAAAAACGAGGGAGGCGGTGTCAGCCATTGTGAAGACAAAAAAATGTTTATATTAGTGGAAACACCGTTGGGACAAATGTATTAGTTGTAGTGGAGAGTACTTTGAAGGAGATAAGGTTGTTTTGTAAACAGTTTGTAAGTATATAGCTTTTAAAAAATAATTCCGATTTTTTTGGGTACCACCTCGTATGAGTGCGTGTGTCGCCAACATAATAGTAATCGCAGTGGCTGAGGTGCACAGTGTGTTGCGGGAGCGTTTGCGGTGGCTGCTGTCTGGATACTGAGGCGGTTAAGGGAAGATGTACACCTGAAAATGCAACTTAAAAGATACGAAACTGATTGTATGAGTATCTAATCGACTTCAACACACACAGCCATTGGGAACTATTCAGTTTCATCTCTTAAATGTTTTAACACCTCTATGTAAACACTTGTGTTGTACTGTATGAATGGTCAATCGCTTATGTAAAGCTTTAATTCGTTACTGTATCCACTTCCCCACCTCCTCTTTTAAATTGATATTAATAACCTTAAAATAATATCGGACAGGGTTGTGTCCTATGTCCCCCCAACAGTACAACATGTATGCCGAACATCTCAGCTGGTGGAAGAACTACCAACAGCCTCCGATTCGCTGATGGAACCGTGCTGTCTAGCCGGCAGCGACGATGAACTTAGTTAAAAGATCTTTTTTAAAAAATCGTGATAAAATCTTCTAAACATTGTAGAGTCTGCTAGTAGCTGCTTATCTTCATTTATTGTGGGACCAAAGTACAGCAGGTTCTGCGCTAATGAGTCGCATCTTCAGGTTAATCTACGACAACATACATACGAATCAGAGGCCGTAAAGAGCAAAAACTACTAATAGTAGCTAGGGAGACAGAAAGAAAGTAAACACTTGGATGGATTACATTAAGCTATTAAACCAGTACGATCTCCCAACGTTCTACAAGGCTCATGTCCTGGCAATATCAGATGCAATGGAGGTTGAAAGATCCATCAATAATTTTAGATAATTAGGTTCATCACTGAGGAACGTACAAATTTGGACGAGAAATAGTATGGAGAAGTGGAAGAACATGAAACGCGGTATCAGAATCCTTTTAAAAAAATGGCTCTGAGCACTATGGGACTCAGCTGCTGTGGTCATAAGTCCCCTAGAACTTAGAACTACTTAAACCTAACTAACCTAAGGACATCACACACATCCATGCCCGAGGCAGGATTCGAACCTGCGACCGTAGCGGTCGTGCGGTTCCAGACTGTAGCGCCTTGAACCGCTCGGCCACTCCGGCCGGCTCAGAATCCTTTAAACATAGTACAGTAGCAGATTACCAGTGTTGATTTCCTGACTCTACAGTTTTTTAGAGGATATTTTTTGAAAGATGTTTTAACTATGTATGGATTAAGCTGTGGTTCCCCACATAGAAAACTTATATGAAAATGAACTAGCCTGGTTAGTAACACAAACATTAGATCTCTTCAGCAAGTTCAGAATCATGAAAACTGGTCGAGGAGCTATGAAGAAGCTCACCAAGATCTGTCAGCACAGAGCGATAGCGAACAGTACGAAGTTCCGGATTTTTGAAACACTCATGTTTTCTGTCTTTTCTTTACGGTTGTGAAACATGGACTCTTAACGCCAGAGACAAGCAGCGTTTTGATGACTATGAGCTTTGGTGCTGATGCAGGATGCTGCGCATAGAATGGACTGAAAGAAGGGCTAATGCGACCACTATCACCAAGAGCCTTCTTTCTCATGTCGGCCAAGAAATTCTCCAGTTCTTTGGCCATATCGTGCGAAGAGCTGTAGAAAACCTAGAGAAAATAATCGTGGAAGGAAAAATCTACGGCACAAGAGTGAAGCAGAAGGATAAATAAAGATCTTTGGTCTAACTCTTCTGCAGGCTCTAATAGAAGCTAGTAGCCGCCAGGGATGGAGATGCTTGGTCTGTGGTGTCACGACGCTCAGCAGTCAGCACAGTGGTTTATGATGATGATGACTACTAAATGGCTAAGACGAGCACACAGTTCTAGTTGCTGGTTGTCTTTATAACGACTTCCTGGGCAGCAAAAATTTGATTTTCGGTATTTCATTGAATTATTGACAGAATACGTTTAACACATTAATTCAAGTACTAACATAATTCCAAACCTTTTCGATTCTTTTCTCGCTAACCGTCACACAAAACAATGAAAGAAAAAACCTCTTACTATGTTTTCGATGTTCATGCAGTAAAACTTCAGCTTCAGGCAAGTCACTTGAATTTGCAACTAACTTTTTTTTCTTTATTGAACTTCCATTCCCCCCCACCCCCCCACCCGGGGGGGGGGGGGGAGGGGCTGCCAGCAGCTTCATATGGCGCTCTGCAGCCAACAGAAGTGTTTAAAAATATAATGAGTGGAGAATAAACAATAAAAACAGGCGAAAATCGGCGAATGGTTAAAACTGTAACGGGGCGAAAAGTATCAGAAGTTAAAATATAAAAACAAAGGTGTGGCGATGCTGATTAAAACACATAGTTATGAGGCAGGCAACAAAACATGACGACAGTCTGGTTTCTGTTCGCAAGAGCTCAGAAACAGACCTAGTGACAGGATGGTGTCTGTTCACAGCACTTAAGAAACAGGATGCACAACACTGACACATCACTTAAACACTGCACTATAAAGTAGACACGAAGGCAGATGAGATGGGGAGGACTCGGACAGGAGAGAAGGGGGAGGAGAAGAAAAGCAAAAGGGAGGAGTCGCTGGAGGAAGAGGACACAGAAAAATGGGGGGGGGGGGGGGCAGGGCTGATGCGAGAAGGAGTGGGGAGGGCAGTGGAGGGGAAAGCAAAATGACTTTGGGGGAGACAAAGGAATCAAAGAGAGGGTAGGCGCAGAGAAAGGAATAGGATGGAAGGGGGGGAGAGGGAGCTCAGGGAAAGGACAGACAGAGGAAGAGGGAGGTGAGGATCAGAGTTGATAGGAGGGATAAATGGAGGGAGAGAGGGCACCATCTGGGAGTGGGAGTTGACCGAAGCCACCTTGGGAAAGGAGATGAAGGGTGTAGAGTTGGAGGGCAGGGGGACACAATGGTGAAGGCATGGCAATGGGCGAGGGTTGGAGAGGAGAGGAGCAACCAGGGGATGGGGGGGATCAAGTCGGCAGGAGGTGTAGAAGGCGTGGATATGTTCGAGGAAAAGGAGCAGATGGGGGAAAGGAATCAGGTCATTAGAGGATCCGCATTGGGCACGAGAGGTGTATATGGAAGGCGAGACAGAGTACATGGCGCTCGAGGATCTGGAGGGACTTACAGAATTTCGGGGGGGGGGGGGGGAGCGCTATATCCAGGTGGGACTGGCATAACAGAGGATTAGACATATTAAGGATTTGCAGGTATAGAGGATGGTAGAGGTGTTCAATCCCCATGTCCGGCAAGAGAGGAATTTAAGGAGACGGAGGTGGTCCTTCGAGTGGACAGAGCGGAGATGAGGGATCCAGGTGAGTTCAAGGTAGGTGAGGGTGGGGGAGAGACTGACAGGACACGCACAGATTGTAAGGGAAAAATCAAGGAGCCAGAAGGAGCGAGTGGTATGACCTACAATGATTGCCTGGGTCTTGGAAGGATTGATTTTGAGGAGCCACTGGTTACACCATGCGGCAAATAGGTCAAGGTGATTCTGGAGAAGGCGTTGGGACCGTTGAAGGGTAGGAGTGAGGGCAAAAAAGGCGCTACTAACTTTATTCACAACACATTTTGAAGACAGTATTCACAGATACACTACTCTCCTTAAGTTTGGAAACACCATATTGCGTATTACAACGGAGCAAGATGGAAGTGACCTATGGGAGTTACTGGTGAGATTACAGAATAGTATGCTTAAATAACGATTAATAAGGACACTTACAGTATTGTACCGATAAATATCTAAATATTGGTATTGCTCAGTTTTATATAAACTGACTTTACTTGTGCAACTGTCTCTACAAAACCATGTGCCGCCAGTAGATGCCACTGCGGTGTAGAGGTACGTTATTCACGGTTCTGTTCAGTTGTAGTTCCGTTTGTATGAAGGTAGGACAACTGCGATACAAGGTAATACCACATTCTCTGTGATTCACGTTAACGATAATCACTTTGCACCAAGAGGGCAATAGTGTTCGACAAATATGAAAGAAACTGAAGATTGCTATCAGCAGAGTTGTCACGCTCCTACACTGGCATCGAGATACAGGCTCCTATGATGATCGTCCTCGCCGGGGAGCACCCAGGAAAACACCAGAACACCAGGAAAAGTGTTTGGTAGTCACAAGTAAACGTAATAATGAATTTGTAATCTCCCCACGGAAAATTACCCTCTACCACGCAATAATTAATAATGGTCAATCAAATCATCCACATTTATTCACTTTTGAAAAGTATCTGATCGGATCTTCTAGTAATATATGCGCCGACAGCTCGTCGACGCCAAGGTATTTTTCTAGTACGTTTATTCTTTGGAATAACAGAGAGACATATATGTATTCTCCATGGTTATTATAGACGGGTAACGAGGACAGCTTCGGAAATATCTGTTGGAAGATTGTCGGGTTTCTAAAAGAGACATATTTGCTCTTCTTCGTGCTAAAGCGAGCTATTAACGTTTGTGCCACTAGCGGGTTATTTGAAGAGAGAGAAAAACTGTAAATGCAAATTAAGTAAGACTTGGAATCAACAGAAAAAGGAATATGTAATGGAGATGGATTGAATATACAATTTTCCTCAGAAATAAGGTTTGTGACCCTTTTATTCTAGAGTGAATGACGAATGAGTTCTTTGTCTGAATCATTGATGATTGTCTTGGCCCTGTAATTAGTGGGGAAGTTTCAGCTGTGACGAAGAGAGTCTGCAATCGACAAGTCTTTATAAAATCGTCCAAAAAGGCTTCGGACACATCTGAAATTCAAAATCTGTCGTAAAAGGAACGAATTGTTCAAACGATCGATTTTCCCAACTGAATGCAGCGCTTAACAATAATAATAGATATAAAGATCTTTTACAGCAAACCAGCCGCTGAATGTTAAGACGAAGGGCTCCACCAGAGATTCTATTGGGCTGATTTCACGTAATGAAATATTATATTTAAAATCGTACATAGAAAAGAGAGAGAGAGAGAGAGTGAATGAAATTAGAGAAAATTCAGAATCCTCCATTAGTATAATTGTTTGCCTGTCTTATCACGGATCAGCCTAAAGACAAAACAGGAGGCCCTTACTTTACGGTACAGATTTATGTGTGAGAGTGAAGGAATCATAAAGGCAACAAATACACGTCTTTACAGACAAAACATTACACCAAGTTAGCGGCAAGCTGCATTCCCAATAACAATGTATAATTCATTATAAATTGACTGCTGAACTGAACACGACTAAGGACACTTCAGTGAGTGAGTCAACAGTGAGACGGCGGCTGGTAGAAAACAGCCTCCATGATTACGTAGCAGCGTGGAATCTATTGCTGCGCGTGTTAACGCGAAGAAAAGGCTTCAGTGGGCTACGAAACCCCAACATTAGACAGCAGCGGTTTGGGAAAGAGTCCTATTCAGTGATGAATCCACGTTAGAAATATTTGGAAATAAACACCGTCAATTTGTACGCAGTTTATCCCATGAACGCTTGAATCCTAAGCGCGTAATTCCAACTATGGAGTGTGGAGTGGCTTCTTAATGGTATGGGGATCCTTTGGAAGGAATGTTGAGTCAGGCCGGCCGCGGTGGCCGTGCGGTTCTAGGCGCTCCAGTCCGGAGCCGCGCTGCTGCTACGGTCGCAGGTTCGAATCCTGCCTCGGGCATGGGTGTGTGTGATGTCCTTAGGTTGGTTAGGTTTAAGTAGTTCTAAGTTCTAGGGGACTGATGACCATAGCAGTTGAGTCCCATAGTGCTCAGAGCAATTTGAACTTTTTTTTTTTTTTTTTTTTTTTTTTTTTTTTTTTTTTTTTTTTTTGAGTCGGAGATTTGGTGAAAGTAGGTGGAAAATTGAAGGATAAGGATTGTCATGCCGTTCCCCAGCTACATGCCAAGAGATATGGTTTGCGTCTTATTGGGAAAGGGTTTGTCTTGCAGCAAGACAACGATCCGAAACGTACAATCCGAATCAGAAGTATGTGAAATCTCTGGAGGTTCTGAAAATTTTCAGAAACATGCATTGGTCTCCCCAGTCCCCAGATGGTAACCAATTCGAGCTGCTGAGGGGTGAGTAAACGGGGAACCATGAGTGGGACACACTTGCGGGAGGCTGTGCAACAAGAATGGAGGCTAATTCTACCTGAAAGCCTCGAGAACTGTCCCATCGCATACTGAGAGTATGCAAGGTAGTGATTAAAGCAAAAGGTGGTTGTTTGGAGGAATCTAAAATTTAGTAGTTGCATTTACAAATGTATTTTTTGAATTTAATAAATATTTAAAAAACAGTAAAATTACATTTTATAATGCATTTTCGTTCCGTTGTCCATAATCACTCGGAGTTTCCAAACTCAATGTACCTGCCAAATTATATCAGGAGCTATGAAAACATAAACGCCGCGCGGGCTAGCCGAGCGGTCTATGGCGTATTGTCACGGTCCGCGCGGCTTCCCGCGTCGGAGGTTCGAGTCCTCCCTCGGGCATGTCGTCCTTAGCGAAAGTTAGTGTAAGTTAGATTAAGTAGTGTGTCCCATACGGCCTTACCACAAATTTCCATTTTTTTTCAAAACATAAACATTTATATGCGTGAGAAGCAGCTGTGCATTCCGTAAAGCATATTATATACGAAGTCCGTGTGGTGCCACCGCCAGACACCAAACTTGCTAGGGGGCAGCCTTTAAATCGGCCGCGGTCCGTTAGTATACGTCGGACCCGCGTGTCGCCACTATCAGTAATTGCAGACCGAGCGCCGCCACACGGCAGGTCTAGTGTAGAGAGATTCCCTGGCACACGCTCCAGTAGTACAACCGACTTTGCTAGCGATGGTTCACTGTCTACATACGTTCTCATTTGCAGAGACGACATTTTAGCGTAGCCTTCAGCTACGTCATTTGCCACGACCTGGCAAGGCGCCATATTCAATTACTGTAATCTGAACAGATAATATTGTGAATCATGTACCGTCAAGAGCGACGTTCATCATTAATGGATTAAAGTTATCAAACTGATTACGTCCGCTTTCTGTATTCTAATTCCTTGTCATGTTCCAGACCTCACGTCAGTATAGTTCTTCCCTCTTCACGCCAGCCTGCGTGAGCTAAAACGCGTGCATTTCGGCCTCCTCTAGTAACACGGTGTTCGCTCTTCTGCCAACGCTACAGTCTGTTCACAAAATTCCAGAACTTTGTTCACAAAATTTTTCTACGCTTATCTTTTACTTATTGTGTATGCTCCCCTTTGAAATACTCTCCTCCATAATTGATACACCGCTCCCAGCTCCGTTTCCACTTCTGGAAGCAGCCTTGGTATACCACTTTCTGGATTGCACGAAGCACCGTCTGCAAATTTTCTTTCATCTCGTCTATCGTTGCAAATCTTCGTCCTTTCAATGGGTTTTCAGCTTTAGAAATGAAAAAAAGGTCGCGGGAGCCAGGCATGGAGAGTACGGACGATGAAGCAGCACAATGATGTTTTTTGTGCAACAGTCACGCACCGACAGGGATGAATGTGCGGGTGCGTTACCGTGATGCAGGAGCCATGTATTGTCGCCTCGCTTTTCAGGCCGTTTCCTTCACACATTTTCTCGCAGGTGTCGCAACACGTCCCGATAGTACCATCGATTAACAGTTTGCCCCTGTGGCACGAATTCATGATGAACTAATACCTCAAAGTCAAAGAGCACTATCAGTATGGCTTTGACATTTGACCTAACCTGACGAGCTTTCCTGTGTCTTGGACAACCTTTCCCGAGAAATTGTGAAGACTGAACCTTGGTCTCAAGATCATAACCGTAGACCCACGTCTCATTACTTTAAAGAATATCTCGTTTTCATTTGCGTGATCCAGAAGCTCTTCTCAGATTGCGAGGCGAAGGTTTCTCTAATCTTGACTCATAAGCTCTGGGACGAACTTGGCGGCAACACGATGCATTCCAATATGCTGTGTCAGGATTTCATGACATGATCCAACTGAAATGTTACATTCTTCGGCAATCTCTCGGGCAGTCAGTCTTCGACTAGCATGCAGGGTTTCGTTGACGTTCATGACATAAGCATAGTCAGTAGACGTCGAAGGGCGTTCTGAACGAGGGTCGCCTGTAACTACCGTGCGGCCATTTCTAAACCGTGTGAAGCATTCGTAACACCGAATATGGCAAGAGCACTCATCACCCTAGGCTTCCTGCATCACTTGGTGCATGTCTGCGAACGTTTTCTTGAGTTTCAAGCAAAATTTAATGCAGACGCGCTGCTCCTCTAACTCTGCCATCTCGAAACTCGCAAACTGTGCCACACAACGTTTTACTCAATACAACACCCAACAATAACTAACAAACATACAACAATGAAACTTCCGGCAGTTTCATATTAAACACAGGCAGGGATGCCAACCGCATTTCGCTCCAACACACCATCGGCGCGCAACTACGAGCTCAGGTGGTCCCGGTGTGAAAAATGCAAGCCAAGAGGATAATGCAACTTTCGAGTAGGTTTTTGTGGAAAATCAGTATATTCAACTACAACACGATCGTGAAGTCAGGACAGACGGGAAGCTTGAAAGTAACAAACATTAGGAGGAAGGCGAACGCATTTTTCATTAAAAAAATCCTGATCGTTAACAAGCTATTCATTTTACGGCCTGCAAGTATGTAACTGCCAATGAAAGTAGAGAGCTTTAATTTTAAACTGAAACCAGTCAGAGAGCGGACGACTCCATCTATTCCACGGACGAATTTTTATTTCAAAACTGCTAGCCTCTAAAGAAAAGAACTGGTAGCCTGAAACAAAACTAGATTAGTTGCATTAGTTGCACGATTAGGGCTAAAAATATATTTGTCAGTGATAACACTGAATAAATCTGACATTTCAGAATAAGAGGAAGCAAATAATTAAAATTTAAAAACTTTATATAAAACTTTTCAAAATTTTCTTTGTGTTGTCTCAGTTGCGTTCAACATTAACTTTTTTTACCATATGATCACCAGTTTCGGTAGCTTAACTTCTATCTTCAGATCTGAGAACAGACAATGGAATGACATTCAGCTAATGAGGACAGCAGGAAGAGCCATTGTGGAGTTTACAGGCGCCGCTAGGTGGAAGCTGCTGGCATTACAGCCCACTGTCTTGAGGCTACCGCTGTTGCCTTGCGTCTCTCGCGATGATTGCCACCAGTTAAATTACCTCATCATAGATACTAAAATAATAGTTCGGATTACTCTAACTGGCGGCAATCATCGCAAGGCGACAGCGGCAGCCCGAAGATCGTTGGCTATTATGCCATTAACTTCCATCCAACGGCGCCTGTAAATACAACGGCTCTTCCTGCTGTCCCGTCCCACGAGATGGCGCGTCGTCCTCCTTGTTGTTGTTGTTCTCTTCCAACCTAAGACTGGTTTGATGCAGCTCTCCATGCTACTCTATCCTGTGCAAGCTTCTTCATCTCCCAGTACCTACTGCAACCTACATCCTTCTGAATCTGCTTAGTGTATTCATCTCTTGCTTACCCTCTACGATTTTTACCCTCCACGCTGCCCTCCAATACTAACTTGGTGATGCCTCGATGTCTCAGAGCATGTCCTATCAACCGATCCCTTCTTATAGACAAGTTGTGCCACAAGCTCGTCTTCCCCCCCCCCCCCCCCCAATTCTATTCAATACCTCCTCATTAGTTATGTGATCTACCCATCTAATCTTCAGCATTCTCCTGTAGCACCACATTTCGAAACCTTCTATTCTCTTCTTGTCTAAACTATTTATCGTCCACATTTCACTTCCATACATGGCTACACTCCATACAAATACTTTCAGAAACGACTTCCTGACACTTAACTCTATACTCGATGTTAACAAATTTCTCTTCTTCAGAAACGCTTTCCTTGCCATTGCCAGTCTACATTTTACAACCTCTCTACTTCGACCATCATCAGTTATTTTGCTCCCCAAATAGCAAAACTCCTTTACTACTTTAAGTGTCTCATTTCCTAATCTAATTCCCTCAGCATCACCCGATTTAATTCGACTACATCCCATTATCCTCGTTTTGCTTTTGTTGATGTTCATCTTGTATCCTCCTTTCAAGACACTGTCCATTCCGTTCAACTGCTCTTCCAAGTCCTTTGCTGTCTCTGACAGAATTACAATGTCATCAGCGAACCTCAAAGTTTTTATTTCTTCTCCATGGATTTTAACACCTACTCCGACTTTTCTTTTGTTTTCTTTATTGATTGCTCAATATACAGATTGAATAACATCGGGGATAGGCTACAACCCTGTCTCACTCCCTTCCCAACCACTGCTTCCCTTACATACCCCTCTACTCTTATAACTGCCATCTGCTTTCTGTACGAGTTGTAAATAGCCTTTCGGTCCCTGTATTTTACCCCTGCCACCTTCAGAATTTGAAAGCGAGTATTCCAGTCAACATTGTCAAAATCTTTCTCTAAGTCTACAAATGTTAGAAACGTAGGTTTGCCTTTCCTTAATCTTTCTTCTAAGATAAGTCGTAGGGTCAGTATTGCCTCACGTGTTCCTTAGTTGCATTTAATTTTAAATATACGTTATTGCCTCACGTGTTCCTTAGTTGCATTTAATTTCAAATATACGTTGTTAATTGCTTAATGTTACGTATTGACGAATAAATATATTAATCTGTATGGTTTGCTACTGAATGACGACGAATTATGTCGGGTAGTGAATAGCAACATTTATTTGCTTCGTATATTTAAGTCACACGAAATGCACAGTCCTGTTAAATAGACAACTTTGTAATGTAGTTTTATATTCTTTATCCTTTGCAATATGCATACGTTCACGTTATATTTTACTACTTTGAATAATCATATTACTTTTATGTCCTGTCATCTGAAAGTAAACATGTGTGACATGCTTCTTGCCTTTAATAGGAAAATCTGTGCTTTCAGTTAATGACTGTAACGGAAATAATTATATGGACGTTTATATCTATAAAAAAATTACGACGCTGTACATTCTTTTTGTTTGAGTAACCGATAGCGTGGTACTTTCAACGAACTAGTCTTTTCGTTATATAATTATTTCTTATTCTTATTTGTTTGCCAGTATACAATATATTTGCCCTTACATTCGTTTTATGCTTTACATAGCACATTTTATTTTAAGATTTAAAACAAGAATGTTATGGATTGGTTGGTTGGTTGATTGAGGGGACCAAACAGCGAGGAATGTTACGCATGATGCATAGGTTTTGTCCACTGCGAGTTCATTTATAACACTACCTGTGGTATGTTAATCAGCTGTAAATTTTTTAAAAGTAACCCAAAAGCAATTTTTACGCAACTTTGCTACTTACTTTCTCTTGGTTTGTCTGTTCTCAGATCTGAAGATGGTAGTTAAGCTACCGAAACCGGTCATCACTTTGTAATAATAATAAAAAAAAAATTATAATTTTACATTTAATTAAATGTTAACACTAATCTTGTGTACATATACTGTAAACTGACTCGTTCCACATCATTTCGATAAAACAATCCTCCAAATGATCTGGGGAACAAGTAACTGAGTGACTCAATTTTATCTTGAAGTGAATTATTTAGGTGAAAGCGTTTTCGAAAGACTTATTTAACTACTAAGGTCTTGGTTAATGCATAATACTGTATCTATAGGTATGGCTGTAATACCCTAATTTAGTTCCCACATACTGTTGTCATGTTCTGTCTGGATAGTATTTTTCGACCCGGACAAATATTCAGTTGTCTATCCGCAGCCTCTGAAACAATTCTTAAAGAGCATACAAAAGAACATTTGTATTGTTAATTTAGATACATTATCAATCATCAATATGGACTGAATTGGAAATACCCCAAATTTCTAACAATGGCGGTTTATCATTTCTAATTGTATTACTAGTAGAATTTTTATAGCATACTACCTCTGTGTATCCTGTGTTACATTTTCTCTTGTTTACTCGTTTCAGTATACTGCGGATGTAAAAGTTGTTTTATGTCGGTTCCATTGTGACGACTATGTAACAGGGTAAGACTTACGAATTAACTCACGAGGTGTGGTCTCTCAGTCCGCGCAAAAATTTTCGAACTCGCTTTCCAAGGCCAGTTGTGGTGGAATGCTCCTATACTTCCCCTACCTTCCTTAAATCACCAAGCCTACGATGTCTTGTTGTCGGTTGCGTTATCGCCTTCTGCGTTTATTGTTGACACGTGTTATTGATAGGTGTTGGAGTCTCCTACGCCTCGCCTCGTGAACTACGTACCTGTTTTCTTCAGTACAGTGCCGTATAGCTCAAAATGTGTTGGCAAGAATGTTTATAATTTCCCCAGTTTGATGAAATTGTTAGTCGGTTTATGTGATATATAGGTCTATGTGATATAGATCAAGAAATAAACGAAAAAAGACGACGATTTAACATTAGGCAGTGATCACAGTTCTGCTATCGAATAAGAGTATCGTTCAGAGGAAGAAATTCAGAAAAGTTGTGATGGGGATCTGTGTGTTTCTTCAATGAAATGCTTAAAGTGTGTTAAAATCGAATGTGTTCTGAGTGATGATAATAATGTAGTTCCCAGCAATGAATGTCAATTTGACAGACTTTCTTCTTGTGCCACTCGGGTGGAATTTTTATGCGCAAATCTAAACCCTGGAATTTAGTTTTATTCGGAAATTTATTTACTACAGAGATTATATAATTTTACGGAATGTAAAATTCAGGACTCTAACGATCTGTTTATGTGTACTATGTAAAAGAACGACAAAAAAATATGTGCTTTTGTGTGATAAATAGTAAAATGCTGCAGGCTTTGTTTAGTGCAATAAAATAAACTAGAAGCATTTAAGCAACACTTAAATAATTGTAAAAATAAATGTTATATAGCATAAATTAAAAATTTCAAATGATATATTTTGAAAGAAAATTCCGCGTTGGCTGTATGAATGATTTTTATTAAATCTGCGACCAGTTTCGCACCACTTATCGGTGCATCCTCAGGCAATCTGTACAAGAAATAGTATAATAAGAGCTCATATAAACTATTCGGTCCCCCAGTTCTGAGTTGTAAATTCAAAATGGGTCAAATGGCTCTGAGCACTATGGGACTTAACTTCTAAGGTCATCAGTCCCCTAGAACTTAGAACTACTAAAACCTAACTAGCCTAAGGACATCACACACATCCATACCCGAGGCAGGATTCGAACCTGCGACCGTAGCGGTCGCGCGGTTCCAGACTGTAGCGCCTAGAATCGCTCGTCCACCCCGGCCGGCAGGTGTAAATTAAACTTTTAAATAGCCAGTTTTTTTAATGAAACACGAAAGTACTCACACACGCTATTTATAACATAGTCACGTTGAACATTGCCATGGTCCTAATTCCGCTGTTTGTTCATGCTCATGTTCCGCCCTTTGTCGTTCGAGTTTAGGGGAGTTTTATCAGTATCGTATTTTATTTTTATGTTCAAGGTCATTGCCGCTCCCATCATTTAAAAATTTTTAAAAAAGATTTTTAAATTTTATTTGCCTTTGTTACCAGATGACGGTATATTGGACGTGAATGGTGGGGAGTGGCTACAGGGCAATGTTCAAAGTTACTATGTTATAAATAGTGTATGTGAGTGCTTTCTTGTTTCATTCAAAGAACTGGCTATTTAAAAGTTTAATTTACACCTCAGAATTGGGGGATCGAATAGTTTATGTGAGCTCTTATTATATTATTTTTTTGTACAGGTTGCCTGAGGATGCACCGATAAGTGGTGCGAAACCGGTCGCAGATTTAATAAAAATCATTCATACAGCCAGTGCGGAATTTTCTTTGAAAAAATGTCGCAGTTTGGCTGTGGTTGCACGCCCTAAATACAATCAAATGATGTCTTAGATCTCGGTTTAAACATAGGGTTTCCATAGACCCCACGTCGTGGTATACGTTACAGAAAAGTTACCTCGCAAGTTAAGGGTTAAATATGGGTTAACTCAAGTTACCAAACCGGCTTGACTCGCGTTGATGGTATAGTTCATATCAATACGAGTTAGATTAAGTTGAATTGTGTTCGAGCGGTGCACAATGGCCGCCGCTGTCGATGGCTGTTTCTGTGCTGGAAGTTACCGCCGTTACGCCAACGGAATCCGAGTTGAGTCTACGCCTACAGAACGGGACGTCACTCTCTGTAATCCTTAAAAAGTATAGTAGTTATTATTTATTTTGTTACTGAACATTAGCGTCATGACAACTCGGAAATTAAAATTTTGAGTAGAAAGTGTCTGAGGGAAACAATTACGAAGCGGTAACTTTACACCATTCATGCTCGAGCAGTGGTATTTGGCTACCCTAAGATCGACCGTCGTCCAAGTCCCTACAGCAAATTCCGGGTGTCTTATGAGTGTATTTTTGAAATGCGGCATATAGCGCGAGAACATTCACGCACATGACATCCTCCGATCACCGACCAAGTCTTGCAGCAAATTCAAAGTGTCTCATGAGTATATTTTCAGATTTCAGTCTGTAATTTGGTATCCATTAATCCATTGACTGCCTTACCATTACAGAAATTATGGGTGTATCACGATCTTCAAAATTTTTTGTCAAAAGACGCGAAATTGTGGCCTGTAACAAGGTTCGCAGTCATGCTTGTGAACAGGAATTTGGCTGCCTTACGATCGTCTGATAGTTGTCAAAATGTACACAGGAAGTGTAGGATGCTTCACAAGTGTATTTTCCAAATTTCATATCAAAAGATCCGAAGCTGTGGCATGTAGCGAGGTATGCAGTCTTACTCATGAATAGACTTTTGGCTACGTTGCGATAGACCAGTGAATATTAAAATTTGTAATGCGAATTTCGGATGTTTCACAAGGCTATTTTTAAAAGTTTCAACACCAAAAGACCCAATATTCGGGCCTATAGTGCGGTATGCGGTCATAATCGTGAACAGGCATTTGACTCGCCTCACAGCCGTCAATATCTGAACAGCACGTTTCAGGTTCTTCACATATCTGTCTTCAAAATTTCAAGCCGAAAGACCAAAAATTGCGTCCTATGTAGTATCCATCACACTCGTGACTATACAGTGTGAGTCACGCAGGACGTAAAACCCCTTTTATTTCGTGGACGTTTACACATACCGAAAAGTGGTTTTCGAGGGGCACGTCTGTTTTTGTTTGGGCAATGTTTTTTGCGCTGGTATCAAACTGTGAACTGAGATATTAAAGTAAGTACGTTTTTTCTAAATGGAACCGTACACTTTTTATAACTGCTTTCGACAGCTCTTCAGAAGGCAATTGCATTTGTTAATGTTGACGTTGAAACCTTTCGTAAAAATGTTGAGAAATGTCCTAGAATGTGAGAGCACAGTGGCCGGAAACATCATTTGCGGTGCCGACACTGCCAAGCAGGCGTCTCGGATGAGGCTGCATGGTTGTAAGTTGTAAGGCTGGTGTATCAAATTTCTTTGTCAAAGTTTGATCAAAGGTGTGATCAAATATTCGTTAAACATATTTGACAAAGATCTTTGACGTTGCGCTAATAAGGGGTATTACACTGTCATCGTATTTTTCATGAAAGTTCAAGATGGCTGACAACAACAACTTCTTGTCGACAACAGTTGCATGTACCACATTTGTACTGTGTGCACATGCACAAGAGAAACGGGGAAAAAGAGGGAAACGCACTTGAGTGAAGCCGTGGGTTTTACGACGACACGATAAAAGCATTAAACAAAACTTGTTACGTGAGCTTATAGTGGAGGACGTCAAGTCGTACATCAATTACTTAAGAATGGATGAGCATATATTTCTGTATGTGCTCAGTGGAGTGTATCCTCATATCACAAAGCACAATACTCACTTAAGAACTGCTATATCTGCAGAAGACAGGCTCACTGTAACACTCCGATTCCTTGCTACAGGAGAGGGTTGGGTTAGGTTAGGTTAGGTCTCCCAATCTTCTTAATCTATTTTTGTATTCTGGGTGCCTCACTTTGTAAAGCGCCTCATCAGCTTCATACATCTCTATTAATTTTGTAGTTGTCGGTACACACCAATTGCATTTCCAGCAATGTTTATAAAAACGCTACAGATAACAGAACGCTGCAGCGATGCTAGCGCTCCACATGGTAACATGTCACATTGCAGTGAACAGAAGACAAGCGACTTCTTTGATCAAATCTACAGTGGTGCCCTAGATTTGATCAAATATTTGACGACATTTGACAAAGTTCCCTATTACACCATCAAATTTCTTTGACAGAGATGTTGGACAAAGAAATTTGATAGTGTAATACTGGCCTAAGGTAGGCCTGTGCTACGAGAATAAAGCATTGTTTCCTCTTGAACCAATATGCGACCTAGATGCAAATTCACCTACGAATATTGTATGTGGAAATACGACATAGGCTGGAAACTAGCAAATCAAAAAGAGCTTAGGAAAACTATTTCACATTTGTGTACCCTCCCAGATAGTTGAAACAGAGAAATCAATGGATCATTGTACAAAAATAAAAAGGTCTTATACACTGCGAAAAGCATCTATTGTATTAAATATCTAAATATTAATATTAATAATAATAATAATTAGTTCTACTCACAATTGGAAAGCCCCTGGAAAAGATAAAATAGCAAATTTCTGGCTAAAGAAATTCACCTCAACACATTCACATCTAACTAAATTATTTAACAGTTACATTGCAGACCCATACACATTCCCTGATACACTTACACATGGAATAACTTATCTGAAACCTAAAGATCAAGCAGACACAGCAAACCCAGCTAAATAACGCCCCATAACATGCCTACCAACAATATACAAAATATTAACTTCAGTCATTACACAGAAATTAATGACACATACAACACAGAACAAAATTATAAATGAAGAACAAAAAGGCTGTTGCAAAGGAGCACGAGGATGTAAAGAGCAACTGATAATAGATGCAGAGGTGACATATCAAGCTAAAGCCAAACAAAGGTCGCTACACAATGCATACATTGATTACCAAAAAGCTTTTGATAGTGTACCCCACTCATGGTTACTACAAATATTGGAAATATACAAAGTAGATCCTAAATTGATACAGTTCCTAAACATAGTAATGAAAAATTGGAAAACCACACTTAATATCCAAACAAATTCAAATAATATCACATCACAGCCAATACAGATTAAGCGTGGAATATACTAAGGAGACTCATTAAGTCCTTTCTGGTTCTGCCTTGCTCTGAACCCACTATCCAACATGCTAAATAATACTAATTATGGATACAATATTACTGGAACATACCCACACAAAATCACACATTTGCTATACATGGATGATCTAAAACTACTGGCAGCAACAAATCAACAACTCAACCAATTACTAAAGATAACAGAAGTATTCAGCAATGATATAAATATGACTTTTGGAACAGACAAATGTAAGAAAAATAGCATAGTCAAGGGAAAACACACTAAACAAGGAGATTACATATTGGATAACCACAGCGACTGCATAGAAGCGATGGAAAAAACAGATGCCTATAAATATCTAGGATACAGACAAAAAATAGGAATAGATAATATAAATATTAAAGAAGAACTAAAAGAAAAATATAGACAAAGACCAACAAAAATACTGAAAACAGAATTGACAGCAAGAAACAAGACAAAAGCTATAAATACTTATGCTATACCAATATTGACCTACTCATTTGGAGTAGTGAAATGGAGTAACACAGACCTAGAAGCACTCAATGCACTTACACGATCACAATGCCACAAATATAGAATACATCACATACATTCAGCAACTGAAAATTCACATTAAGCAGAAAGGTAGGAGGATGGGGATTTATCGACATAAAAAAACCTACATTATGGACAGGTAGACAATTTAAGAAAATTCTTTATAGAACGAGCAGAAATTAGCAAAATACACAAAGCAATCACTCATATAAATACATCGGCTACACCACTGCAATTTCATAACCACTTCTACAACCCTTTAGATCACATAACATCAACAGATACGAAGAAAGTAAATTGGAAAAAGAAAACACTACATGGCAAGCACCCGTATCATCTAACACAGCCACACATCGATCAAGACGCATCCAACACATGGCTAAGAAAAGGCAATATATACAGTGAGATGGAAGCATTCATGATTGCAATACAGGATCAAACAATAAACTCCAGATATTACAGCAAGCATATTATTAAAGATCCCAATACCACAACAGATAAATGCAGACTTTGCAAACAGCAAATAGAAACAGTAGATCACATCACAAGCTGATGTACAATACTAGCAAATGCAGAATACCCCAGAAGACATGACAATGTAGCAAAAATAATACATCAACAGCTTGCCTTACAACATAAACTTATAAAACAACATGTTCCCACATACAAGTATGCACCACAAAATGTACTGGAGAACGATGAATACAAATTATACTGGAACAGAACCATTATAACAGATAAAACAACGCCACATAACAAACCTGACATCGTACTCACCAATAAAAAGAAGAAATTAACACAACTAATCGAAATATCCATACCCAATACAACAAATATACAAAAGAAAACAGGAGAAAAAATTGAAAAATACATCCAACTGGCTGAGGAAGTCAAGGACATGTGGCATCAGGATAAAGTTGACATTATACCAATTATACTATCAACTACAGGAGTCATACCACACAATATCCACCAGTACATCAATGCAATACAGCTACATCCAAACTTATATATACAACTACAGAAATCTGTAATTATTGACACTTGTTCAATTACCCGAAAGTTCCTAAATGCAATGTAGCATATACCGTACAGTTAAAAGGAAGTCACGCGTGATCAAGGTCTGCGTCACCTTCCATTTTTAACCAGACATAACGTCTGAGACAAGAAAGAAATAATAATAATAATTTTATTGTCATTCGGCCATTGCAGCAATAGACAACGTCATATACATACTAAAATACAATTAATAGTTTGAAAGAAACAACAGGTTTGTTGTTAACATTATAGTATTATATTACAGTTGATAAATTCTCTTATGTCATAGAATGGGTGGAGGACTAGCCAGTCATGAATTGTTTGTTTGAATAATTGTTCAGGTAATTCTTGAACAGATTGAGGAAGATTATTAAATAATTTGTACCCCATGATTTCGTAGCTGCTGAGTGACTTTGACAATCTGTGGTAAGGAATATAGAGGCACTTATTCCTTCTTGTATTGTGGCTATGTACATTTTCTCTGGTTTTTGTTTCTGGTAATTTCTTCTTCGTATAAATTAGAACATAGTATATGTACAAGTTTATAACAGTCATGATTTTCTGTTCGCAGAACAATGGTTTACAGTGTGTCTTATATGCAGAACCAGTTCTTATCCTAATAGATTTTTTTTTTTGCAGTATTAGTATGTCATGTACACAGCTAGAGTTCCCCCACAAAATAATTCCATATGTTATTATACTTTGAAAGAATGAAAAATAGGATGTTCTAACATATTTTTCAGGAACACAATCCATAAGTCGCCTTAACAGGTAAATAACTCTTGACAATTTACCACTAATATATTGTACATGTTGACAACAAGATAATTTATCATCAATGTATAGCCCCAAAAATTTGACATAACTTGGATCATCTGACAGAAGCTTGTCTCTAAGACTACAAACCATCTGCTGTGTTTTGTTTTCATTCAGCAGGAATCCATTTGCCTTGAACCAATAGAATGCTTGGTCAACTGTCTTTGCTGCACAAGTTTTAAGGCTATTGAAATCATCACTAGCATGAAGAAATGTTGTATCATCTGCATACAACACAGTGGTGGACTTGATAAATGACGGCAAATCATTTATCATTACCAGGAACAAAAAGAGGCCCAGCACAGATCCCTGCGGAACACCTACCTTGACTTGTTCTATACTCGACATTTCTCTCCCTACACAAACAACTTGCTTACGGTTCTGAAGATATGATTTTATTAATTTAAGGCTGTTATGTCTAATGCCATAGAATTCCAGTTTTTCTAGGAGTGGCTTATGCTTTACACAGTCAAAAGCTTTGCTTAGATCACAAAATGAGAGTTGAGAATAGCCCTTATCCTCAAACACTTGATGTAAGTATTTGACTACAAAGTCTATAGCATCCACAGTAGACAACTTTTTCCTAAAACCATACTGAGATTCACTAATTATTCCTAATTTTTCGCCGGCCGGGTGGCCGAGCGATTCTAGGCGCTTCAGTCCGGAACCGCGCTACTGCTACGGTCGCAGGTTCGAATCCTGCCTCGGGCATGGATGTGTGTGCTGTCCTTAGGTTAGTTAGGTTTAAGTGGTTCTAAGTTCTAGGGGACTGATGACCTTAGAAGTTAAGTCCCATAGTCCTCAGATCCATTTGAACCTAATTTTTCAAAATAGACAGATAGCTGTTGGTAAATTACACATTCCAGTATTTTAGAAAAAGCTGGGACTATGGAGATTGGTCTGTAACTGGAAGGTGAGTCCATGTCTCCCTTTTTGTATATTGGAATTACCCTAGCCACTTGGAGTTCTTCGGGAAAATATCCTTCAGATATGCATTTATTTATACAGAATGTTAGAAGGAAGACTTGACCTATCTTTTCGCGTACGTGGCTGTGTGCTTCTTAGAGGATACTTTCGTTGAACTATACATGTTATTAAAAATACTTTGGTGACCACTTGTACACCGCAAAACAAATATTCTTCATAACGAAACGTCATTTCATGCTGAACGTAAGCACATAATGACAGTGTTACCAGCCATGTGCAATATACGCTGTCGATTTATTTGACATTGGAATGTAATTTCGTACACATGTAAATGAACTTAACAATTTACTTACCATGACTTGGTAACGATCTATAGCACATAACATAAATTTTGTCTTCCAAAAAACTCTTTATCCTTTATTTAACAAATTATTCAAACTGTTGACCATGGGCAGAAAGGCACATTTGTAATCGCCGTTCGAAAGAACGATGAACAGATGTAATTACAGTAGGGCATACACTGGTGATTCGCCGACACATACCGTCCAGCGTAGTTGGGGCTTCGTCTTAGACTACATCTTGGAGTGCTCCGTAAAGAAAGAAATCAAGAAATCGGGGGACCTCGTAGACCATTTGACAACACAATTTCGCCTTATCCAACGTTCAGGAAAGTTGTCATTCAGTTTTTGCGTTGGAGCACTGGACGAATGAGCTGGACAAGCGTCGCCTTGTTGCCACACACACTGTCGAATATCCAGTGGTAACTCTTCTATAATAATCGGAATGTTCGTTAGAAAGTGTGCGTACGAATGTCCATTTAGAACGCGCACTATGTTTACACTGTACGGCCGTTGATGTTGCACCTGACAGAGCCAGTGTGGATTTTTGGCTGCCCAGAAGTGCATGTTCAAATCGTTCAAATGGCTCTAAGCACTATGGGACTTAACATCTGAGGTCATCAGCCCTCTATACTTAGATCTACTCAAACCTAACTAACCTAAGGACATCACACACATCCATGCACGAGGCAGGAATCGAACCTGCGATCGTAACAGCACCATGGTTCCGGAGTGAAGCGCTTAGAACCGCTCGGCCACAGCGGCCAGCAGAAGTGCATGTTATCCAAATTTATATTAACAAAAAATTTATATTAGCGTGGTTAATAAACGTTGCTTCATCGGTAAAGAGCACGTGTTGGAAAAACGTAGGGTTGTCTTTCAGTTGCTGAAGAGGAAGCCGACAGAATTCTGTACGTCATTCTAAATCACAGCTGTCGAGTGCCCGATGCAGGATGCGAATGACACACGCGTAGCTGATTCCACATTCCTTGGCAATATGTCTCGTATCACTGTGCGAACAGCTTCTTCGTGTTCTCTGTCAGTTGCAGTCTTCTTTCTTGTTCTTCTTTTGACGTTGAACGAGCCTGTATGCACTAGCGTCTTAATAATTCGTGCCATTTCCTGACGCGTCGTACATTGGCGATCTGGATAGATAGCCGTATACGACTACACTGTTTTTACAGGATTTCTTTTACGTTCACACTATAAAAGCAATACATCCAACTTTTCCTCAGTGGTGAACATGTCTGCACGCAACGAACGTTGAAGCACAGCGTAGCACGAGGGCTCTGCCTGGTGGTGTTTGCACCGCTAATGCCGATCCCAGCCACTGTGCTCTCAAATTCTAGGATATTTCTTGAATTCCTATGTCTTGATGAATGCACTCATAGGTACATTTCTCGATTTTTTTTTACGACAGGGATCAACATCGATATATCATTGTAATTTTCTCAAGCGCTATCTAATGCAGTTATAAAAAGTACACAGGTCCATGTTCCATTTAAAAAAATGTACTTGCTTCATTATCTCTGTTGATACCAGCGCTAAAAATATTAACCACACCAAAAACAATAAGTGCCCGTCGACCCTCTATCATTTTCCAAATTTCGATACGTGCAACCGTTCACGAAATAAAACGGGTATTACTTCTTACGTGACTCGCCCTGTACATATAATAACCAACATGGAAAACGCGATGCTCCGGGTTGATCGACTGAACAGAATCGTAAGCTGCGCAAACGCGAGAGAGACAATGGCGTTGAATGTTAACTCAGTCTTTTTCGTCCCGACTGTGTTTGAATTCGGTTTACGCAAAGGTTCAAACTGGTTTACTCGGTCTGGTGTAAACCCGAGTTGGCCTATCATTGCTCATGTATACTGTGAATTCTAAAAACTAATTGGTGTATAACATCTCCAGTGTTGAAATGGCTGCATAGACACGTCCTGAAACCCAGCAGATTACAATAATAATAATGAAATGAAATGCGTGTTTGGCTAGAGGCTCCCATTGGTTAGACCGGTTGCCGGGTGCAGGTCTTTTTAGTTGACGCCACTTCGGCAACTTGTGTGTCGATGAGGATTAAATGATAATGAGGACAATGCAACACCCAGTCCCCGAGTGGAGAAAATCTCCGACGCGGCCTGCCCTCTGAGCGTTCAGCTATGGAGGCGGACTTAATAATAATAACAATTGTTCCGGCGTAAAGTCAAGCGCCGGCACGCCATGCGGGAACGTTAGAGCAGAGAGGGCTGTGAGACGACGTCAGCCAGTAGCACGCTGACCGACCCCTCTCCAGGACGACAACGCGACGGCGACGCCCTCTACACAAAGATGACATAAGCGCCGCGCAGCCCAGCCGCGACTCAGTTCTGCGAGTTCTGCAGCAGCAAGTTCAAGAATAGCATCGAGACTAGTCATTTCGTTTCTACTATGTAGCATTGTCTGTACTGAAGAGATTTCTTATTTTGTCTGTCGCCCTATGCTTGCGATGCATCTGTTTAACAGAAAATTAAGTATTGTAATCATTGTCTTTTGTAAAATAAACTTTATCAATACGATTTGCTTGATTTGGTGTCCATCCATATACGCCTCGCCCCCACGCGGATCCTCTATGACCTCATTCCTTTCCCCCATCTGCTCCTATTCCTCGAACATATCCACGTACTCTGCACCTCCCGCCGCCTTGATCCCCCTCACCCCATGGTTGCTCCTCTCCTCTCCCATCCCCGCCTCCTGCCGTGTCTTCACTGTTGTGTCCCCCCTACCCTTCACCTCTACACCCTCCATCTCCTTTCCCAAGGCGGCTTCCATCAACTCCCCCTCCCAGATGATGCCCTCTCTCCCTCCATTTATCCCTCCTATCAACTCTGATCCCCACCTCCCTCTCCTCTCCTCTGTCCTTTCCCTGGGCTCCCTCTCCCTCCCCCCTCCCGCCCCTTCCATCCTGTTTTTACCCCGCCTATCTTCCGCGAACATAAACCGGACTCTCGCCGTGTTTTTTAATTGTGTCTGTCTACTTCTTGTGTGTCTTCATCCGCATCATCACTGCAGTGTTTTTATATTTTACATTCCACAACTTTCCGCCATTTTACAGTTTTTTACAATGTCACCGTTTATAGCATCTTTTTCTTGTTTGTTTCTATTCTTATTCTATGTTTTAACTTTTCTGTAGGCTGTAGAGCAGCTTATTATGCTGCTGCCAGCCCGCCCCCTCTCTGGGGAGGGGGGGATTGAAATCCAATAAAGGGAAAAAAAAATTGTTGTCTAGCGAACCGAGAAAGCAGGTTTCCTAGCCACCCAATATTCGACGAGTAGGCAGGATATAATAACAATAATAATAAAATTGGTTAATGCACGGAAGAAGACAGCTAGCCCAAACGCAATTGAGTTGAAGCATCCAAACATAACATGGAAGAGATTGTGGCGAAACATTAACTCACGAATTCATTCATCAGAAGTGGGTTGAACATGGTATAAAGTCGCAGACAATGCAGTTGCAACTAACGATAAACCGTATCATATTGGGTTAAGTGACACTGACAGTGCCCAAAAGTGGTCTAGTTGATAACTGCGACATAGATGGACTTACAGCAGATAGTTAATGAACTGCAAACGGGTCAGGAAGAGATTAGCGTTCCTCACAAGAAAGTCGGAAGCCAATTACAACACTTACATACTCCTCTGCCCTGCCTCAGATTTCCATTCACAGACGAAAACCAGTACTGTGATGAAACAGTGTAGGTAACATCATCTTATTTCAAGTTTACGTGGAAGAAGCCTGCTGACAGGTAAAACGGTTTCAGAACTTCAAAAAGAATTTTGCAAATATGCAGCCGATTTTCCAGAATGAAATTTTCAGTCTGCACAATCCATACTGCCTATTTGGCTGCCAGTTACTATCCTGGCAGGATAACAGTTCATATTTTGACCACTAGTTGTTGAAACTTCCTGATACATTAAAACTGTGTGTCGGACCGAGACTCTAACTCGGGACCTTTACTTTGCACAGGCAATTGCTTTATCAACTGACTCGTGCGAGCGTGACTCATAAGGCTTCCTCACAGCTTCACTTATGCCAGGACTTCACGTTTTACCTTCCAAACTCGAGAGCAGCTCTCCTACGAAACTTGCAGGACTCACACTCTGGAAAAAAGAATATTGCGAAGACATGGCGTAGGGCGTAGGAGATGAAGTATTGGCCGAAGTAAAGCTGTCAGGATGGGTTGTGATTCAGGCTCATGTGGTTCAGCTGGTAGAGCAATTGCTCTTGAAAGGAAAAGATCCCGAATTTGAATTTCAATCTGGCACACAGTTTTAAACTTCCTAAGCCATGTCTCTGCAATATCCTTTCTTCCAGGAGTGCTAGGCTCACAGGAAAACTTCTGTGAAGTTTGGTAGGTAATAGATGAGCTTCTGGCCAAAGTACAGCTGTGAGGGTGGATTGTGAGCTGTGCTTGGGTGGCTTAGTCAGTAGAGCATCTACCTGCGAAAGGCAAAGGTCTCGAGCTGGAATCTCTTTCTGACACACAGTCTTAATCTTCCAGGAAGTTTCATGCTCCAGGGTTTGTTTGAGAAACATGGAATTGAATGAAATATGTTACAAAAGAAAAAAAACTGGTCCTTGATATTTCAGGTGACAAATTTTATAAGAAAACATTATGTCAATTCAGTGTCTTATCACTGCTTTTCAGTTATTTCTTTTATTTTTTCTCTCACAGGAAATATGAAATATATAGGAAGAGTTTAAAATAACAAGGGATTAGACAGCAATTTCTTTTGTGATGGCACATACTAAAGAAGAAGTACAATTTTGGTTTACAACAAGAAGAGAGGACAACTATTTTGTAATTACAAATAAAAAGGATTTTCACTTATGAAAGTTTAAGAGAGGTAATTTATTTTGCATTACGTCAGAAGAAGGAGCAATTTAATTTGTGTTTGTACAAAAATATCCAGGATAACAAAAGTATATTTTCACCAAATACAGCTAATATAAGCTCGCCACAGATATACATAATACATAATGTGTGTCTGTGAAGCTCGCCAAACAAGACAATCTCTGGAGAGGACAAGGAAGAGCGAGAAGCGAGAATGGTAGATGGGTAGCATCAATAATAATGACAGTTTTTCTTAAATTCTGTGTTAATGATAGTGATAGGAAAAATATTAGCTGCTAATGACTCACCATATGCATGAGGAGGGCGACAGAAAATGAGTGTCTGGGAGGTGCAGAGGTCAATGTTTTATTACAAATCACAAAATGGACATTGTCAACATTCAAAAAATGTTCAGAACAACCCCTTGCACCACAAACACCAAATGGAAAATGGTGCACCATAGTGACCAAACAGCTATGCACCATCAGGATTGAAGGTGAACTCCTTGTGAGTTACAAACTATGCAGGATGTTCAGCTAGATATCCATTCTTGAAGAATGCATGTAAAATCATATTGGTGTAATGGGTTGATGAGAACCTATGGAATGTTGTTGTTGTTGTTGTGGTCTTCAGTCCTGAGACTGGTTTGATGCAGCTCTCCATGCTACTCTATCCTGTGCAAGCTTCTTCATCTCCCAGTACCTACTGCAACCTACATCCTTCTGAATCTGCTTAGTGTATTCATCTCTTGGTCTCCCCCTACGATTTTTACCCTCCACGCTGCCCTCCAATACTAAATTGGTGATCCCTTGATGCCTCAGAACATGTCCTACCAACCGATCCCTTCTTCTGGTCAAGTTGTGCCACAAACTCCTCTTCTCCCCAATCCTATTCAGTACCTCCTCATTAGTTATGTGATCTACCCATCTAATCTTCAGCATTCTTCTGTAGCACCACATTTCGAAAGCTTCTATTCTCTTCTTGTCCAAACTATTGACCGTCCATGTTTCACTTCCATACATGGCTACACTCCATACAAATACTTTCAGAAATGACTTCCTGACACTTAAATCTATACTCGATGTTAACAAATTTCTCTTCCTCAGAAACGCTTTCCTTGCCATTGCCAGTCTACATTTTATATCTTCTCTACTTCGACCATCATCAGTTATTTTGCTCCCCAAATAGCAAAACTCCTTTACTACTTTAAGTGTCTCATTTCCTAATCTAATACCCTCAACATCACCCGACTTAATTCGACTACATTCCATTATCTTCGTTTTGCTTTTGTTGATGTTCATCTTATATCCTCCCTTCAAGACACCATCCATTCCGTTCAACTGCTCTTCCAAGTCCTTTGCTGTCTCTGACAGAATTACAATGTCATCGGCGAACCTCAAAGTTTTTATTTCTTCTCCATGGATTTTAATACCTACTCCGAATTTTTCTTTTGTTTCCTTTACTGCTTGCTCAATATACAGATTGAATAACATCGGGGATAGGCTACAATCCTGTCTCACTCCCTTCCCAACCACTGCTTCCCTTTCATGTCCCTCGACTCTTATAACTGCAATCTGGTTTCTGTACAAATTGTAAATAGCCTTTCGCTCCCTGTATTTTACCCCTGCCACCTTTAGAATTTGAAAGAGAGTATTCCAGTCAACATTGTCAAAAGCTTTCTCTAAGTCTACAAATGCTAGAAACGTAGGTTTGCCTTTCCTTAATCTTTCTTCTAAGATAAATCGTAAGGTCAGTATTGCCTCACGTGTTCCAGTATTTTTACGGAATCCAAACTGATCTTCCCCGAGGTCGGCTTCTACTAGTTTTTCCATTCGTCTGTAAAGAATTCATGTTAGTATTTTGCAGCTGTGGCTTATTAAACTGATTGTTCGGTAATTCTCACATCTGTCAACACCTGCTTTCTTTGGGATTGGAATTATTATATTCTTCTTGAAGTCTGAGGGTATTTCGCCTGTTTCATACATCTTGCTCACCAGATGGTAGAGTTTTGTCAGGACTGGCTCTCCCAAGGCCGTCAGCAGTTCCAATGGAATGTTATCTACTCCGGGGGCCTTGTTTCGACTCAGGTCTTTCAGTGCTCTGTCAAATTCTTCACGCAGTATCGTATCTCCCATTTCATCTTCATCTACATCCTCTTCCATTTCCATAATATTGTCCTCAAGTACATCGTCCTTGTATAGACCCTCTATATACTCCTTCCACCTTTCTGCTTTCCCTTCTTTGCTTAGAACTGGGTTGCCATCTGAGCTCTTGATGTTCATACAAGTGGTTCTCTTATCTCCAAAGGTCTCTTTAATTCTCCTGTAGGCAGTATCTATCTTACCCCTAGTGAGATAAGCCTCTACATCCTTACATTTGTCCTCCAGCCATCCCTGCTTAGCCATTTTGCACTTCCTGTCGATCTCATTTTTGAGACGTTTGTATTCCTTTTTGCCTGCTTCATTTACTGCATTTTTATATTTTCTCCTTTCATCAATTAAATTCAACATTTCTTCTGTTACCCAAGGATTTCTACTAGCCCTCGTCTTTTTACCTACTTGATCCTCTGCTGCCTTCACTACTTCATCCCTCAGAGCTACCCATTCTTCTTCTACTGTATTTCTTTCCCCCATTCCTGTCAATTGTTCCCTTATGCTCTCCCTGAAACTCTGTACAGCCTCTGGTTCTTTCAGTTTATCCAGGTCCCATCTCCTTAAATTCCCACCTTTTTGCAGTTTCTTCAGTTTTAATCTACAGGTCATAACCAATAGATTGTGGTCAGAGTCCACATCTGCCCCTGGAAATGTCTTACAATTTAAAACCTGGTTCCTAAATCTCTGTCTTACCATTATATAATCTATCTGATACCTTTTAGTATCTCCAGGGTTCTTCCATGTATACAACCTTCTATCATGATTCTTAAACCAAGTGTTAGCTGTGATTAAGTTGTGCTCTGTGCAAAATTCTACCAGGCGGCTTCCTCTTTCATTTCTTAGCCCCAATCCATATTCACCTACTATGTTTCCTTCTCTCCCTTTTCCTACACTCGAATTCTAGTCACCCATGACTATTAAATTTTCGTCTCCCTTCACTATCTGAATAATTTCTTTTATTTCATCATACATTTCTTCAATTTCTTCGTCATCTGCAGAGCTAGTTGGCATATAAACTTGTTCTACTGTAGTAGGTGTGGGCTTCGTATCTATCTTGGCCACAATAATGCGTTCACTAAGCTGTTTGTAGTAGCTTACCCGCGTTCCTATTTTCCTATTCATTACTAAACCTACTCCTGCATTACCCCTATTTGACTTTGTGTTTATAACCCTGTAGTCACCTGACCAGAAGTCTTGTTCCTCCTGCCACCGTACTTCACTAATTCCCACTATATCTAACTTTAACCTATCCATTTCCCTTTTCAAATTTTCTAACCTACCTGCCCGATTAAGGGACCTGACATTCCACGCTCCGATCCGTAGAACGCCAGTTTTCTTTCTCCTGATAACGACATCCTCTTGAGTAGTCCCCGCCCGAAGATCCGAATGGGGGACTATTTTACCTCCGGAATATTTTACCCAAGAGGACGCCATCATCAATTAATCATACAGTAAAGCTGCATGCCCTCGGGAAAAATTACGGCCGTAGTTTCCCCTTGCTTTCAGCCGTTCGCAGTACCAGCACAGCAAGGCCATTTTGGTTATTGTTACAAGGCCAGATCAGTCAATCATCCAGACTGTTGCCCTTGCAACTACTGAAAAGGCTGCTGCCCCTCTTCAGGAACCACACGTTTGTCTGGCCTCTCAACAGATACCCCTCCGTTGTGGTTGTACCTGCGGTACGGCTATCTGTATCGCTGAGGCACGCAAGCCTCCCCACCAACGGCAAGGTCCATGGTTCATGGGGGGAGTATGGAATGTTATAGCATGCAAATGAATGCAAAACAGTCTGTCATGGAGGTTATCCTGAAACTGGCTGTCCTTTAGCTTGTAGTTGCAGACAGTGCGATAATACGTTTCATAGGCATCGAAAAAAGACAATCCAGAGACTGAATTTGTCCAGTGTTTCCAGGTATGAACTGTAATTTCATACACTTTCCAGGACGGATAGTTTGCTGTAAAGGAATATGATTTTTATTTGCATACCAAGAATGAAGGAAAAGCAAGTTATTTTGACCAGCTATTGGTAAAAAGCTCTGCTCATAACATAGTTGTAGTTCTCCTATGCCCATTTTCCTGCTCTTGCTTGCTGTGGCGTAAATATTCTCTACTATCCTTGCAAGATCATGCATGCCAGAAAGAATTGTAGGGGACAGAGCACCTCCAACTTCTCACAGCACAATAAATAACTTTCCATTGAGTTTACCATCCAGATTAACAGTCGGGATAATTGTATGTGAATGCTTTATGGCGTTGATATTAGTTCATCTTAATTTCAAGGGTTCTTTTCACATACATTTCCTCTTCAAATCCCAACTGATCAGAGTTCCAAATCAAATTCCTTGCTAAACGTTGGGATAATTTTGCTTATATCATCTACAAATTTTTTGACTGATTCCGCAGTTCGCTGTGCATTGTCAAGTTGACACTTTGTTTGAACTTTTGTTATCTCCTGTCTTCCACTTCTGTAGCGCTGTTTGAAGCTATGCTTCCCTTGAAATCACTGTAATCTGTCATGTGCAATTTCATGTGCATAATGTAGCAGGTCACACTCAAGCACATCCAGTAAATTGTATCGAACAGTCTTGAAATGCACAGATGTCAGTTTTTGTAACAAGTGTGCCTTGTCCACCCCTGAATATCCATAGTATTTCTTATGAACTGCACAATCATATTGCTGTGGACTTATTCAAAATCTGTTCATAATTGTTTTTACTATGCTGTGGATGATCTATCTTTCACGTACATAATTATGTGTAGTACCTGCTCCTTGACAACGATTGTTCTTTACCGCATTGTACTGGAGACAGGATGTGTGGCTCCCTGTCTGACAAGGATGATGGACTACACGGCTTGACACTTGTTTCAGTACCACTTTCACTTGTTAAGCATGTATCATCATCATTGTACTTCTCATGTACATTGCCTGCACAGTTGAGTGTATGTGTGTGCAACATCACACATTTCACTGACTCATCTTGCAGAAAGGCTAATATTTCTGTGCCACTTCTTTATCACTCTGCAAAATTCCTTGGGTTCCTTCCTGATGAAATGTCAGCTTCGGCAATTGTTGTAGTGGATATAATGCATGTTTGCTTTGTTTATCATTGCCATTGCTCTACTTTGTATCAACACCACTAGTACTGTTGTGAGCTATTCATCCACTATGCAGTTCAGCTATGCTCCTTAGTCTCATGCTGTGCTCACCATTGTATACCATCGCCAAAAGCAACCAATATTGTGGTTGCATAGTAGACAATAAGAGGGGCTTCGAATGCCATAAACTTATTGCCCTTTTGTTACCTTGCACTCAAGGGGTTCCTTATGAGATCTATTTAGAATATTTGCCAAGATATCATAAGAGAATATTTCATAGGTTTTGTCAGCCCGCAAGAGGCAGGAAAGTGTCTGTGGAAATACTCTCAAAGCTCATTGTAAATGTAAAGTAAACGAAGATTTCTCTTCAGCTTCTGAAAGTTACCATGATTAAAAGCTGTCTTTTGGAGATGACAAAGATGACAATACGTGTGACAAATATAAAGCATATGAAGAGGGTAAATATCCCCAAGTGACTGGAATAAAATTAATTAAAACTGTGTTAAACACTATGAGAAATCACGGTCTCCATCTTAGTAAATTTCGCTGACATTGCTGCAGATGGCTGCTCATGCTCTGTCATGAGTTCAGTGGTTGTGGGAGCAGTCATTAAGAAAAAAAAAAAGAACACATAGTAATGCAGAACAAACCCCTTGTTTTAATCATTCTTTAAACTTGTCTCTTTGTAAGTGAACTGAATAATAATACTGAAAGAACCCCTTGTTTTAATCATTCTCTAAACTTGTCTCTTTCTAAGTGCTCTGATGTGCAGTGAGTGCAAAACTCAATTGTGATCATTAAAGAGGCTGTCTCTTTTTTTACAGCTCCACCAAAAACAGGCTAGTCTTGTGTAAAACAAGAAGGGAAGGAAGGCTCTGTCTGTAGCATATTTGCTAAAAAGAACATTGCACAAATTGTATGGTGCCTTGAAGAAATTTCGCAGTGGTCACATTTTTCAAGTGACATCTCTAACAGAAGCTAGGGCCCTTTTATATGCAATCTGTAATGGAGTATTCATTGTAATCCTTATGTGCCTCACTGATGTGCTAGGTCAAACAGTGCCTCTAAGTAGATTTTTCCGAAAAGAGACTTTTGCTATTACCAAAGCAACTGATATCTTGACCGATACTTTCTCAATTTTGAAAGCAAAGCAAGAAAACGTAGTTACAGAATTCAGCCTGCTGTATGATCAAGCCAAAAAATTGGCAGATATTATGAGAAGCACCATTCAAACACCCAGCATCACATCTCAACAAATTAACAGGCATAATGCTGCCCCTTTAAATATAGAGGGCTATTTTAGGTTGAATGTCTGTATCCCTATCCTTGACACAATAAACACTGATCTAGAAAACAGATTCTCTAAAGACAGTCTCAGACTCTACAATCTCAACACACTTCTACGAAAAATCTTTCCGTC
The DNA here is from genome assembly GCF_021461395.2 of Schistocerca americana. Taxonomy (NCBI): domain Eukaryota; kingdom Metazoa; phylum Arthropoda; class Insecta; order Orthoptera; family Acrididae; genus Schistocerca; species Schistocerca americana. The sequence continues at coordinate 1,021,268,897 of NC_060120.1, read as the reverse complement.
CCTAATGAGGTCCATGGAGTTAGTGATTAGAGATGCAGAAACTTGGCTACAAAGTACTACAGAATAATCGGGGAGGATGCAAGAGACTGCATTTCTGGTCTGAAAACAGAGATAAAGCTGTGGGCATCAAAATGAAAAAGAGAAGATGTACACAAAACACTTCTGCCATGCCTCACAGTTGAGTGTATGCAGTTTTGCAATCCACAAATTTTCCCTTCAATTAGGTATTTCTTCTCTTCTTGTGTCAACTGCAACAGCAGAAAGATCTTTCTCAACACTGATACTTATTAAGAGTTGGTTAAGAAAAAATTGTTGGAAAAACTACATAACAGGACTTGCTTTGTTGTATGTCCACAGAGACAATTATTAACAAAGTAAAAATATAGGTAGGTATACTGAGAAGGATGGAAAGAACAGAAAAGATATGTTTTCCTAAGTATATATGATATAATGCCAGCTGTTCTTCTGTGATGTAAAAAAGATAGAGTAATTAGTATTCACACACTTAGACTTCTCTTTACAATTTTATGTAAAAAATGAAAAAAGTGCAAATCAGATGCTAATATGCATGAAGAATGCCAAATGTATACCATTCTGTATGGGCATAGAACTAAACTGAAAAATATAAACATGATAATTTTTTTTGTAAAATGGTCTTCTAAGTCAGATTTTAACAACCCAGTATACCAAAAAAATACAATATTACATTCAAAACTACAGTGCTATACATCTTAAGTAAGTTTTTGATTTATTGTGATGGTGTAAGATCATTGTCACTTTGTTTACTTCAATATGAGTATCATTGTAAGTACTATTGAAATAAAAGTTAGAACAATATTTGAGTATCTAATCAAGATTTCACAAATAGGCTATTATTTTAAAAATGTAATATGACGTAAATTAGCAAAAATGTAACTGTCAACAAAATAAAAACTGAAATTTTAAAAGTATTTTATTCTAATTTCAGTTCATTTGATTTTAATTTGCTTAACAGCTCTATGTTGACGAAAGGCGTATAGAGCTTGTGATTGCATGTTAACAATTGTATGAATAAAGTTAGGTACTTAAAAAAAAAGGCTTTTTTGTCTAAAATAAAGCACATTTTTGTAATTATTTGATATTTGTAAGTACCAAACATGCTTAAAATAGTAATTTTTGAAGGTTGTTTTCCTTAACTTTCAACGGGAGAACATGTGGATCTTCTTTCTCTTCCGTGCAACCACCCTCACCCAAAAAGTCATTAATCTGCCACTGCAACTGTAGCCAATGGTTTCACAATTTGTAAATGAGTAACCACATCATTAGACACCTGAGCTAAATACTCAAAGCACTTCTGCTACTTACGATAACACTGGATAGTATGCAACTCCACTCTGCTGCTCATGACAGCGTGATGGGTACCTCTCACAGCAACAGCTGTGTATGTTAACTTACGCCTCCATGATTTGAGAAGGGAAATCTATCAGCACAACCACTAGAGGAGGCCCATGCTGCTGGCTACTTCCACTATACTGCACGTCAGGCAGGGAGAAGATCCCAGCTCTGGTGCATTTCAAGTCTAAGTAGGCGAAAACAGCTTCTCGGAGTGTTACTTTTACAGAGAGCACAATGCACAGTAGGTGGCAGGAGTTTAAAATCCTCAGTAGGCAGATTGACTCAGCACATTTAACACACATTTTACATAAAAAATAGGACACAACATTTCCGAGAAAAAGTGCTTGCACTGTAAGTGTGAAGCGCCATATCTACACACGTCAAAAAAAAGTTTTGCATCACCCCAGTTCCCTGAACTCCTGAAGATAGACGTTGGCTGTGGATATTGTATCACAGACACAGTCCCTTTGACTGTTCGACATGTCACTAAACCTGCCCAAAGATGTAAACAACAATGTATGAACAGTGCCTATTAGACAGAGGGGTCTGATAGCTGATCAGTTCCAATCATTCCATCAGGAAGGAGGTATGCAGCTTGTGATGGCTTTAGTTCAACCATGCCTAGACGATCAATACTGTGGTTCGATAGTGTCCGCATTGTTATTTTGTGCCAGGAAGAGCTCTCAACAAAAGAAGTGTCCAGGCGTCTTGGAGTGAACCAAAGCAATGTTGTTCGAACATGGAGGAGATACAGAGAGACAGGAACTGTCGATGACATGCCTCACTCAGGTCATCCAAGGGCTACTACTGCAGTAGATGACTGCTATCTATGGATTATGGCTCGGAGGTACCCTGACAGCAACGCCACCATGTTGAATAATGCTTTACGTGCAGCCACAGGACGTTGTGTTATGACTCAAACTGTGATCAGTTGGTTGCATGATGCGCAACTTCACTCCTGATGTCCATGGCGAGGTCCATCTTTGCAGCCATGACACCATGCAGTGCGGTACAGATGGGCCCAACAACATGCCGAATGGACCGCTCAGGATTGGCATCATGTTCTCTTCACCGATGAGTGCCGCATATGCCTTCAACCAGACAATAATCGTAGACATGTTTGGATGCAATGCCTTAGACACACTGTCCAGTGAGTGCAGCAAGGTGGAGGTTCCCTGCTGTTTTGGGATGGCATTATGTGTGGCAGATGTATGCTGTTGGTGGTCATGGAAGGCGCCATAACAACTGTATGATACATAATGCCATCCTCTGACCAGTAGTGCAGCCATATCGGCAGCATATTGGCGAGGCATTCGTCTTCATGGATGGCAATTTGCGCCCACATCATGCACATCCTGTGAATGACTTCCTTCAGGATAATGTCGTCACTTGGCTAGAGTGGCCAGCATGTTCTCCAGACATGAACCCTATCGAACATGTCTAGGATAGATTGAAAAGGGCTGTTTATGGACGACATGATCCACCAACCACTCTGAGGGATCTATGCCGAATCGCCATTGAGGAGTGGGACAACCTGGACCAACAGTGCCTTGATGAACTTGTGGATAGTATGCCACAATGAATACAGGCATGCATCAATGCAAGAGGACGTGCTACTGGATATTAGAGGTACAGGTATGTACAGCAATCTAGACCACCACCTCTGAAGGTCTTGGTGTACGGTGGTACAGCATGCAATGTGTGGTTTTCATGAGCAATAAAAAGGGTGTAAATGGTTTATGTTGATCTCTATTCCAATTTTGTTTTCAGGTTCCAGAAGTCTCAGAACCGAGGTGATGCAAAACTATTTTTTATGTGTGTATAAAGCATTTGGTGTTACAAGTTTTATTACAAGATCGATTTAGAGACCTCATGCTACATCCTCAGGTGCACCTAAGTACACATATAATCAGTGGGTATATGTTAATTTCTTACATCAAACAGGTTGTCACTCGAAATATCTGTAACCACACGCTACGTCCGCAGCACCGTGCAAGTGATACTAATACTGTGGGATGTAGGATGTGATGTAGTTACCAGTATTTCTGTTGACAACCTGCATTATCTGGGAAGTTAACACCTAATCGTCAATTAGATGCAAACTAAGGTGCACCTGAGGATGAGGTGTGAGGTCTCAAAATCAATCATGCAATAAAACTTGTAACAACATAACTGCAGGCTGAGGCTATTTTTTTGTTATTATTATTACTACATGTAGCTCTGTTCCCATCAACCAATATGGAGAATAATAAAGAAGTGTTATATCTGATTTTTGTACTCTGATTGTGGAGATAGTCTCTACTTACTTGCATGGGTAGAAGTTCTGTTGGGCCCACTCGTGTCAATAGAAACTTGTACTTGTGCAGATAATGGTACTCTCTTAGAAAATTGACAACTTTACAAAAAAATGGCTTGAATCGTATTTAACAAACAGAATGCAAAACATTGTTCTGAATAATTCAAATCATGTTTGAATGAAAGAAAATTTTAGTGATTATGTAGTAGTTATGAAAGGAATCCCACTGAGTTCAACTTGGGTTCACTCTTATTCATTATGTAGGTGAATGATCTTCCACTCAACATTCATTAAGAACAATTGGTACATTTTTCAGATGATACTAGCATTATAATAAGTCCCATTAAAGAGAAAGCAACAGAAGAGATTGTTAACAATGTTTTTCTTTTTTTTTTTTTTTTTTTTTAAAAAAAGAATTATCAAATGGCACTCTGAAGAGGGGCTGTCCCTAAGTTTTGAGAAAACACATTATATTCAGTCATGGTCAACAAACAGTCATACTAACAATTGATGTAGCACAGGAACAGGAGTCAGCAACCAAGTTAGAACTCTCTAAATTTTTGGGTATACACATTAATGAAAACTTGAATTGGAAGAATCACGTTCTTGGAAACAAACAAATCAACCTCCTAACATATTTTGCCTACTTTGTTTCAATAGTGTCTTATGGAATAATTTTCTGGGGTAACTCATTACTTAGAAAGAAAGAACTGATTGCACAAAACCAGCAGTAAGAATAATATGTGATGTTCACCTTTTCAGGGAGTTGGGAATTTTAATTTTAACTGCACCATCACAATATATCCACCACAATTTGAGAAGGATAGTTATGTCCATACTTATAACATTAGAAGAAAAAAATGACCTTTGTTACCCATTATTGAAGCTGTCAGTCAGTCAGTCAGTCAGAAAACAGTTCAATTTGTAGCAACTAAATGTTTTGATCATTTCTCACCGACAGGTAGCAAAGCAAGTTTTTAATCATTTCTTCTTTACAACTCCTTCTATTTCACAGATTTTTTTAACTGGTAACTTCTAGAAAAAGAATTATTTGTTACTACTTGCATGAATAGAACTAAAAAATGTGTTCATGTATGTTAAAACCAATCATGTATTTATAGCCTGTAAACTGACTCATTCTGCAATATTCGAATAACATAAACATTCAAATGGTCTATGGAACATGTAACTAACTCTCAGTTAAAGACTAGCAAGACTAGTTGGTAAATTTACTTCTAAATTTTAATGTGGAGTACAGCATGACGTGTATGTGTGATAGGAGAGTTGCAACTTCAGATGCAATAACAGTAGTCATGTGATGATACCTGATACTACTGTAGTTTTGTAATTCAAATGATTATTGTTTTGATTTGTTCATATAATGTACCAGCACATACCTGCCTCCCATTGTTCAGAGTTACATTGTGGCTCTTCAACTGTCGATTTGATTTTCATTTTGAGAGGCAAAGAGTGGTTGCCTATCAGATTCTATACTGGATTTGCAGCTGAGTTAGCCCCTCTTTCAACTGTAGTTTATTGTAGATTTTCAAACAAAAAACTGTGCCCAGTTCTTGGAAAAAGTATGGGTCACACCTGTCTACAAGAAGGGTAGTAGAAGTGATTAGTAAAACTATCATCCAATGTCCTTGACACCCTTTTGTTGTAGAATCTTAGAACATATTCTGAGCTCAAACATAATGAGATATCTTGAACAGAATGACCTTCTCATTGCCAACCAGCATGGATTTTGAAACACCAATCACGTGAAACCCAACTTGCACTTTTCTCACATGACATACTGGAAGCTTTGGATCAAGGCAACCAGATAGATGCAGTATTTCTTGGTTTCTGAAAAGCATTTGACTTGGCACCCCACCTACGCTTATTGTCAAAAGTATGATCATATGGGGTATCAAGTGAAATTTGCGACAATTGGGGACTTTTTGGTAGGGAGGACACATCATGTTATCTTGGATGGAGAGCCATCATCAAATGTAGAAGTAACTTCAGATGTGCCATTCTTAGACGATATTAATAGTAAAATTAGGCTTTTTGCAGATGATGCAGATATTTGTAATGAAGTACTATCTGAAAGAATCTGCATAAATATTCAGTCAGATCTTGATAAGATTTCAACATGGTGCAGAGATTTGCAACTTGCTCTACATGTTCAGAAATGTAAAATTTTACACTTCACAAAACAAAAAACTCATACAGGTACCTGGGTGTGACACTTTATAGGGATATGAAATGGGTAAAGCAGGTGCTAGACTTTGGTTTATTGGTAGAATACTGGGGAAGTGCAATCAGTCTACAAAGGAGGTTGCTTACAAAGCACTTGTATGTTTGGTTCTAGAATATTGCTCAACCAGATAGGACTAACAGAGGATACTGAACATATACAGAGAAGGGTGAGTTTGTTTGATCCAAGGGAGAGTGTCACAGAGATACTGAAGGAACTGAACTAGAGGACTCTTGAAGATAGATGTAGACTATCCCAAGAAAGTCTATTAACAATGTTTCAAGAACTGGCTTTAAATGATTACTCTAGGAATATACTACAACCGCATATGTATTGCTCACAGAGGGATCATGAGGATAAGATTAGAATAATTACTGCGCACACAGAGGCATTCAAACAATCATTCTTTCCACACTCCATACATGAATGGAATAGAAAGAAACCTAACAAATGGAACAATGGGATGTAACCTCTGCCATGCGCCTCATGGTGGTTTGTAGAGTATAGATGTAGATGTAGCTGTAGATGTAGAGCATTGTATGGTTAATGTGGATGGTGCTGAAGTACTGGAATGTGCTTGTCTGCTAAAAACTGCTTCACAAAGAGGACTTTATACTGGTGCAGGCTCGATAATTTGTTTTTCCACAGTTGTTTCTTTTCTCACATCCCTCTTCAGTTTAATTAAGTACAATGTGTAATGCTTCTCAATAGCTATTTGGCTCTGTGATATTCATTAAAAGTAAGATTCACACTGTTAATATTTAACAAATATAAGCATTGGCTTAATTCGTATTTACACAATTTGCATGATGCATCACTTGCCAACTTGTTTTTGAGTTGTACTAAAAAGACACATTCAGTTATGTGTGAGAACATTTTACAGGAAGCCTGATTCTTTTTAATCATGCCATGATGTCAAATCAGACATTTTTTGTCATATTCAAGTCATTATACAAAATTTGTCATACTGTATATTTGGTAGGAATATAATAGCGGGAAACATTCCATGTGGGAAAAATATATCTAAAAACAAAGATGCTGTAACTTACCGAACGAAAGCATTGGTATGTTGATAGGAGACAATAAAAAACACACAAACACAGCTTTCGCAACCCAAGGTTGCTTCATCAGGAAAGAGGGAAGGAGAAGGAAAAACCCACATCCTTTCGTCTTTCCCTCTCCTTCCCTCTTTCCTGATGAAGCAACCTTGGGTTGCGAAGGCTTGAAATTTGTGTGTGTGTTTGTGTTTTTTATTGTCTCCTATCAACATACCAACACTTTGGTTTGGTAAGTTACAGCATCTTTGTTTTTAGATATGTATATTTGGTAGAGTGCACACTATCTGTTTTCATCCCTATACTGAAATATCTGTGTTCTAGCACAGTTTCTTTGTTTTTTTGGTTAGTTCTTGTAGTCACTGATTAACGAAGATAGTCATAATTTCCATGACATTTTCTGCACAGACAGTGCTCAGTAGTGTATTAAAGCAGACAGAAATACAAATACAAATGTGGTGCACTTTCACAGAAAGTAGTTGCCCCTCCCATGACAAGTCTCAACCCTAGGGAAACACAGTCTTTTTATTTAACTGTCTCACCTCATAAATCAAGAAACCATTACCTACTGTTAACAACATAATTTAGAATGCACATTGATAAATGTACTTTTCAACATTTAACTGATATAATAAGTCTCATCTCATAATGATAAATAATGATGATTATTGTTAATTTTTCAGGGGTTGGTGAATTGCCGGAATATAGGTACTAATCCCCTTTCCAGAATCCATGGAAAATGAATATGTCTTTGAATAGTAGTATGTACTGATATATCCCCTGTATTTATTACGGGCAAGTTTAGACACAATGGATGACATGGAAAAAACAATTGTGGAAGAGATCTCTGGTGACACAGACATATCTGCAGAAGTATCAGGCATAATGGAGGCTATGATAGAACAACAAGGACCTGTTTTTCATCCATCACAATTAGATGTCCATAATCAGGAATCAGCAGAAACATTAACTCCACCAGCTGCAATTGAATCATTATGGGCCAACAATCCTAGCACCCCTAGTGCAAAAATAGTGACTTCACTGGCTCAAAGGTCTGTTTTTAGAAACACTAATCAATATGATAATCTCATAGAGAATGACAGAGAGAATAAACAAACTGATATAATTCCACTATCAACTCTCAGTTTAGAGTCGCGAACTGTTGGTAGTGGCAGAAATTTAAGTGCTGTTTGGCATCATCCTAAACCTCCTGGAGGAAGTTTTATTTACAGAGGATCCATACATAAACCTTTCTGTTATTCCTCTATACTCGAAAAGTCTCCAGAAAGTGGATGCAAAGAGTGGCCTAAAATGGTCACAAAGGCAGTTCAAACAAATGGCAAATGTGTACGGAATGTGAGCACCTGCCACATTACAGAGAATTCTGTGTTATCTTCACCATCACCAAAACTTCCTCACACAATAGATGAACATCAGACTGCACTATTATCAATATATTCTTATGGAAAAGATGGAGTATGGTTCACAGAAACCTCATCTGGAGAGTCGCTGAAAACAAAACCTCTCAGACCCACAAAAGAATGTCTGCAGTTATCATTACAAAATTCAAGAAGTGTTGTTAATGATAAAAATGTGCCTTCTGCACTAGCAGCTGTAAATAAACATCCAGAATTGCCCCATGCTTTGGCAGGAGATGATGTAGTAATACCAGTAAATTTATGGGATATCCCAGTCATTGAAAACAAATCAAAAGATACTGGAGAACCCAGTGATTCAATAGAAGATGATGTAGCAACACCAGTAGGTTCATGGGATGTAACAGTCATTGAAAACAAAACAAAGGATACTGGAGAACCCCATGATTCATCAGAAGGTGATGTAGTAATGCCAGTAGATTCATGGGATATACCAGTTATTGTCAATAAAACCAGTGATGCTGAAAAAGCATGTACAACTGCCACAGATGATGCTGAAGGAACATGTACAACTACCAAAGATGATGCTGAAGAAACGTGTACAACTACCAAAGATGATGCTGAAGAAACATGTACAGCTAGCACAAATGATGCTGAAGAAATGTGTGCAACTACCAAATGTGATGCTGAAGATGCATGTACAACTACCAAATGTGATGCTGAAGACGCATGTACAATAACCAAATGTGATGCTGAAGACGCATGTACAATTACCAAATGTGATGCTGAAGACACATGTACAACTACCAAATATGATGCTGAAGACGCATGTACAACTACCAATTATGATGATGAAGACGCATGTACAACTACCAAATGTGATGCTGTAGACGCATGTACAATTTCCAAATGTGATGCTGAAGACGCATGTACAATTACCAAATGTGATGCTGAAGACGCATGTATAATAACCAAATGTGATGCTGAAGACGCATGTACAACTACCAACTGTGATGCTGAAGACGCATGTACAACTACCAGATGGGATGCTGAAGACGCATGTACAACTACCAAATGTGATGCTGAAGACGCATGTACAACTACCAAATGTGATGCTGAAGATGTATGTACAACTACCAAATATGATGCTGAAGACACATGTACAACTACCAAATATGATGCTGAAGAAGCGTGTACAACTACCAAATGTGATGCTGCTGAAGATGCATGTACAACTACCAAATGTGATGCTGAAGACGCATGTACAATTACCAAATGTTATGCTGAAGACACATATACAACTACCAAATATGATGCTGAAGACACATGTACAACTATTAAATATGATGCTGAAGACGCATGTACAATTACCAAATGTCATGCTGAAGACGCATGTACATCTATCAAGTGTGATACTGAAGACGCATGTACAACTACCAAATGTGATGCTGAAGACGCATGTACGAATACCAAATGTGATGCTGAAGACACATGTACGACTACCAAATGTGATGCTGAAGACACATGTACAACTATTAAATATGATGCTGAAGACGCATGTACAATTACCAAATGTCATGCTGAAGACGCATGTACAACTACCAAGTGTGATACTGAAGATGCATGTACAACTACCAAATGTGATGCTGAAGACGCATGTACAAATACCAAATGTGATGCTGAAGACGCATGTACGACTACCAAATGTGATGCTGAAGACACATGTACGACTACCAAATGTGATGCTGAAGATGCATGTACGACTACCAAATGTGATGCTGAAGACACATGTACGACTACCAAATGTGATGCTGAAGACGCATGTACAATTACCAAATATGATGCTGAAGACACATGTACAACTACCAAATGTGATGCTGAAGACACATGTACAACTACCAAATGTGATGCTGAAGACACATGTACAACTACCAAAAATGATGCTGAAGATTCATGTACAACTACCAAATATGATGCTGAAGACACATGTACAACTAGCTCTACAGATTTGGGTTTTATAGAAGGCTGTTCTGCAGCCATTCAACGTCACTTGCAAACAATATTGGCATCATGCAGCTATAAAGGTAAGTAAATATGGAGAAAAATTGAATTTTTATTTTACATATAAGCCAATATGTTATATCACTGTCTCACAAGCTCTTTACTTTCCTCTTCCTTCTGTTGCTCATCCTCCTCTTGTCCTAGCTTTCACAACTCTTTTGTAAATACATGCTATACTCCTGTAGGAGTTTGAACATCATACAGGCATGGAGCCCTGAGCCGTTCTAGTACTTCTTCATTTTGTGGTGCTGTAATCTTACTCTCTGACACTACCTTTTCTTAGCTTCGCCCATAGGGAGGATTCCCTGCTGATTACCTAGATTGTTTGTAGGCCATCAGTTATGGCTTTTCCTATTTCGTTTACATATTTCAACCATTCTTCTTAGTTACTCATGTCTGACCTCCATTTTCTCAAAAATTTTACAGATAAGCAGGTCATGGGGGAAAGGTTGCCCAATACCCAATGTGGTAGCTGGCCAGTGTGGTTGTCATCACATATATATATATGATGGTAGCATCAAGACTCTGTGGGGAAATACTATTGATGCTTGAGCTGTTACAGCTACACATTTGCCAAAGAATGGATGTGTGTCTGTTTGGGGGCACCAGAATTACAGGCAATGGCCATCAAACTAAGTTATCAGTCAGTGACCATGAGACTCTAGGCAATCCCTTCAGCAGACTTGAAATCTTCAGTACAGATTGTAATGACTCTATGAATATTTTTTCCTTGACCACACTGTAAGAGGAAACAAAAATCAAGCAGACTGCTGAAACTTGCTCCCCTGAGTACCTGGATTACACCTGCATTGATGAATGTTCCTTTCTATCTGCTAAGTCTTTGTTGTTTGTAGATAGTATCAAAAATGTACTTAGAAAAATCTCTTTCCTCAGTAAACTAGGAAGTGTTTCTGTCTTAGTTAAAACAGCAAATTCTATCCAGTCCTCACGTTATTCGCTTGCAAGTAACTTGCCGATGTAACTGTCACTGAAACCTCCTATAGGAGTCTGGAGAGGGTACGGGTTTTAATTTCTCTCTGGAACTAAATGCTGCAAAGGGATGAATAATTATGCAAAAATTTGGAGTGAAGGGTTCACATTGTGTATTGTTTACATTGAGGCATGTCGGACAGCAAGGTTGACGTCAGAATTCGTCTTACTTCTGAGGGGAGTTCACTTCCTAAGAAAGTGTAAATCATGGTGCTGTGATATGAAGCTGTATTCCTGACCTCCTGATGTGGTGCTTTAAACACCAGTGCATTGGATATACAATGTCTGTTGGACGAACAATCCAGTTTATGGAGACTGTGGATGATAGCTTCATAAAAATTCACCATGTGAGCAACCATCATTTTGTGTCAATTGCAGAGAAAGAGACCCTTGCGGATCCCCAAAGTGTGCTGCCTTAATCGAGGAATGTAAAGTCCAGAATCTGAACACCTCTCATGTTTTTAAACCTGCAAAAAGTATGATTGCTTATATCCTGCTCCAGAGATTTTTAATTTTGCCACCACTGCATTCATTGACTTTACGTCGAGTAAATACTTTGTCCATTCCCTAAACATTGAACTCTGGTAGTCACACAAGCAAATTTGCCAATGGGGTAGATAGGCCCTACACCAGCAGCTGGTATCATGATGGACCAAAGACATTGCAAGAGTTATTCAGGACTGTCGTAGGCCTTGCAGCACCTCAAGCAACATTCTTCACAGATCTCACTTATTACTTTTAAGTGGCTTCATGCAAAGTCATATTTGCTCTTTAATCTCAGATGTGGGACAAGCTCCATAGTCTACTGGTGCACCAAAGATCATCAACTGTTCCATATCTCCTTCTTCATGGTGGTATTTCTACTGTTGCATCAGTTCTTGCTGAATGCCTCACTACCCACTATGCAACAATGATTATATAATGAACCTTTCACTATATGGGAACTGCTTCACACTCTTCGCTCATCTCTTGGTACTGCTCCAGGCTAGTTTGATTCATAATCTGATGATCCAACATCTGAATGTAACTTGCAGACTCCATCTACTCAGGGTCCTCAACTCTATATGATTAGAAGGTATTTTCCCTTCACAATGAAAAGGTAGTATCAAAAGCCCAATCATTAAACCAGGCAAAACCCACTGTTCATCAACAGCTATCAACCAATTAGCCTCACCCTCATGCTCTCTAAACTGCTTGAAAGGGTGGTAGCTCAACAGTTATGCTGAGCTCTTGAAGCAAAGGGCCTTTTGTCCCGCTACCAACGTGGTTTCTGGGAGAAAAGTAGCCTATTTGACATACATAAGCTCTTTGGTGTCACATGGTGCCATATGATTTTACTTACCCTTCATGACCAGGGCTTTTGAGGCTCCCTAATGCTTTTTTTTGTCAGTTTTTATCCTTCTGATTGTTTCAGGGCAGAGCTGGTATGTTGTTCATAACCCCATGGACTTCCTCAGGGCCCTATGCTGAGCTTTTCACTCTTCTTTGTCACCATCAATGGCTGGTGACCTCCATCAGATCAGTAGATATGCCCATGCTGTATGTTGATGACTTTTGCATTAATAGCTCCAAGTCTGTAGCCTTGGATGAAAGCCAGGGAGCGACCCAAAGGGCCTCTGCTTGGAGCCTTTCCCAGTGTTTCCAATTATCTCTCACTAAAACACAGGACAAGCATTTCTATCATCATACTGCAGCTCATCCCAGCTCAAAACTCTACGTGGGTATCCAGTACTCTCTCCTCTTTGATAAAAAGCTGGCATGGCTGCCCTGTATTCCTCTGGTTAAGATTATATCAGTGAACATAATCAATTTTTGAAGCTATAATGTATTGGATAGATTAAAAAAAATTACTCATCAGGTAGCACCATGAGAATACACATATAAATAGTATTATGTGTGCAAGTTTCTGGTGCCAGTGGCTCCTCTGCACTGGAAGAGATTTAAAAACCTGAGAGCTTATAGATGAAAGATAGGGTAATATGCAAGACAGTGATTAATACTAGAACATCACGACAACTTAATAAGAGTGATAGAGGTGGGAGGGGGACAGCAAGAAATAGACAGGTGAGAAAACGAAAGGTATAAATGTGGTGTCACCGCCAGACACCACACTTGCTAGGTGGTAGCCTTTTAAATCGGCCGCGGTCCGCTAGTATACGACGGACCCGCGTGTCGCCACTGTCAGTGATAGCAGACCGAGTGCCACCACACGGCAGGTCTAGAGAGACTTACTAGCACTCGCCCCAGTTGTACAGCCGATGTTGCTAGCCATGGTTCACTGACAATCACGCTCTCATTTGCCGAGACGATAGTTAGCATAGCCTTCAGCTAAGTCATTTGCTACGACCTAGCAAGGCGCCATCACCAAGTATATTGAAATGGAGATTATATCTGTACAAGAGCAATGTTATACAATTGTGGATTAAAGTTAAGTATTCCAGAAGCTACGTACTTTTCTTTATAGCATTCATTACGTATCCTGTTTCAGACCTCACGCCAGCCTGCGTGAGTTTAAGCGCGTGCCTTTCGGCTACCTCTCATTGTGTCTAGGCTGTCTTGTCTAGACACAACAATAAAAAACTAAAACAGAATAAGGAAAGTAATAGTTACTGTGAAGAAATGCTGAGACAGAGGAAATTAATATAAATTAAGGCCTAGTGGGTGGCAAAAACCCAGGACATATTGTGCCAGTTTCCAGCTGCGGAGTTCTGAGAAACTGGTGCCTGTGGGAAGAATCCAGATGGCACATGTAGTGAAACAGGCACCGAGTTCATGAATGTTATGTTATAGTACATGCTGTGCAACAGGATATTGTGTGTTGGCAACATACACCCTCTGCCTGTTTACATTCATCCTAATTGATAACTTGGCAGTGGTCATGCCAATGTAAAAGGCTGAACAGTGTTTTGGTAACAGCTGGTATATGACAGGTGTTCATTTTACATGTGGATCTCCCTTTGATAGTATATATATTGCCAGTGACAGGAATCTTGTAGGTGCTGGCAGGAGGGTGCCTAGGTCAAGTCTTCCACTTGGGATGGTCACAGGGATAGGAGCCACAGGG